>NC_081758.1:31507516-31807516 GCF_963082965.1 Carassius carassius | reverse complement strand
TTCCAGAACCACCCTAACACACATTAAGAAACACAATATCCTAACACTCACATGGTGGTGGTCTTGCCAGCCCCATTGTGTCCCAAGAAGGAGACAACCTGGTTTTCATGCAGGTTTAGACTCAGCTTGTTTAGGGCCAGTTTGCTGCCTGTCTTGTAGACTTTGGTCAGTTTGTCTATGCACACCACCAGCGGCAAGTGACTGGGTTCTTCTTCAATTCCACGAGTTTCCTCTAAGCAACAAACAGACATAAATTTAGTAACATGCCTAAAAATAGCTTAACAAATTACATTTAATCACAAAACATAGCTAACTTTAACAAAGAGTGCAAGCTGATAATACGATGGATGATTAGAGCTGAAGATCTTTGCCGGGACCCGATGGGTTCGGGCTTAATTTATATCATCTTACGCTGGCTCGGGTCAGTCTCGTGCTTGCGCTTCAGTTTGCGAGGTAAACGAGCGGTCATGTGATGCGTTTCGATTAGCGCGAGAAAGATGCGAAAATGGATTCTGAGTAGTTGTAACGGAGGCTTGCCTCTGGCGATTACGTTTTGGTTGCACCAGCAACTAAAAAAAAAGTCTGAGGTGTGGAAAAGTTTTGACCGTGTTTATATTGAGAAAAATTAGTGAATAATGACGCACCATCAGTGAGTGCAGGAACGCGCTGAAGACATCTACAGTGGATTCAATCATTTCCTCCAAAAAACATGTAGGCTTAGCCTAATCTCTTTGAGTAAAGGTTTTTCAAATGATAAATAAATATTAATTGAGTCTTAAATGCATAATGTGGACAGAGTATTTACGCTAATGTTGGCATTATTCTTTTATTAAATATCATCTGCTAGTGCAAAGCAAATCCGGCGAAGCCTTTATCCTAATTTCATTATTGCCAAATACCCATCTTAATTAAAAATTTATCTTAATTTAATTTGTTCAAAAAAAGACTTGTTTTTATTGGTGCGTTGGTCTATTTAAAGGTTAAATGAGCCTATGTCTAGAGTGCTGAGATGTTAAGATGTCACAGAGGAATTATTTTATTTCTTTATTCCAACTTCCAAGTGGTCCAATCTATGTTAGTTATGAATAAATTATGTTAAAACATGTATAAATAACTCATTCTTGACAGAAGGCAAAAGAGCTGTGTGTGTGCGCACATTTGAATAATGTCGGGCTGTAAACGGGTTCGGGCTTTTAAAAAGCTGTCAATCAAAACGTACTTGTCAGGCTCGGGTCCTGTCAGGCCTAACTTTTATGGCCCGATTACAGCTCTAGGATGGATAGATGGATATGGAACAAAGTGTACCTGAGCGTCTGTGTTCCATAGCACAAGCTTGGTCCTCCTCCATCACGCTCAGTCTGGTGCTGCCACCCCATGGCCACTCCCACGTCTCAATGCGGCCACTTCCCAACCAATAGGATTTCTGCAAGGGAAAATACCATGGCCTGGGCAGTCCATACATTCCTGAGGGAAAAAAAACATTATGGAAAAACCAAAAGCATATACTTTAATCTTGATGTTGTGCAAGAAGAAAGTGGGCACTGTTTGCACTGTACAATAATGACATCACTGCAGCTTACCTGGATGCACAGCCTCTATATACCAGGTCAGCACACCATATACAATGGCATCAATGGTGAGCATAACCATAGACAACAGGAGGTTAAAGTCATCGCCCTCTACAGGTGACTGGTTGATAGTGCGCCACTGGATTCCAACCCCAGCAACTTCATACAGTGCAAAGTACTTCGATCCCAGACCGAATGCTGTGGTAGACATTAAAGACTGCACACACACAGAGGAAGAATCACTTATGAGAAATGTTTACTGAAGATCAATAGACTATCAAAATGGAACATGAAAAGGATCCGTGGGATGTCTTCATACCGCTATACACTTCTCAAAGGCAGTGATTTTGTCATGAGCCACCTCTTCTCTTATGGCCACGTACATGTATGGCACATAGTTCAGAAAGTAGATGATTCCTCCACATGCTGAAGCCAGTTTGGCTTTAGAGTACAACACAGACACTAGGAAACTTCTCAAAAAGAAAGAACATTTACATAACATTAACAACTTTTTGACTACTTTTCTTTGTTGAAAAACTATGTAAATTAAATGAAACCAGGTAGTGAGCAAGTAAAAATCATATTATGGCTCCGGTACCAGAACATGATGGTGGCGATGGCATAAACTGTGAGGAAGAGCCAAATGATAAAGGGATCGCTGTGGAGGAGGACCTTGCCATATTTCAGTATGAAAGTGAGGGCTGTCACTGAGATCGAAAGCTGCACAAAGCCTGTGATGAACCAGGCCACCCAGTGCACTGCGTTATTCAAGCCCATCATCTTCATCACCTGTGGAAAAACACCTTGCATCAACCAGGGCACCACTCTTGATCTCTCTGAAGTTTCTCAGCAAAGGAATTAGTTTGTTTTAAAAGAAAGTTCAGTCTCTCACCTCTTTCAGTCTTTGCTCCTTTTCTGCTACGATATGCTGGATCATCATGGCCACAGAGTAGACCCAGGATATGACCATGCACAGAGGCATCATGTGCTCGATAACAAACAGGAAACTGTTTGCAAATGGAAACACCTGTTACAACTCCTCACCTCCATATATATATATATATATATATATATATATATATATATATATATATATATATATATATATATATATATATATATATACTGGCAACCTAAACCTGCAACCTTGAGGTAGAAACCAATTCTGGGTAAAGTGAATGCTGCTGATCTAGGAGAAGTTCTTAGATTAGATTAGATTTAAGTATACCTAAAAGTTAGCTTGCAGCTGCTTTTCCCCCCACAGTATTGTCTCCAATAGTAGTAACACACACATAAAATATACCCACATCTGCTTGGCATCAGAAGCATCACAGCACATAGTAAACTGCCCTAAAATGAGTTTATGATTGTCTTCTTTCCCCTGAAAACTGACTAATGCTGTGTCATTTGCAAATTTAATGCGGAGTGGAAGCAGAGCTTTTGCAAATTTACCTGGAGCGAGGGATGCTTTTTTTATTTATTTATAAGCATCTGTGTTCTTTCTGGCTCCGAAATCATTCAGATACCACTCCATAATGTTTATAACACACATTAACGTGATGCAACTGAACATCTGCGATTAATGCAATGGAACTGAACATCTGCGATTCACAATGTCTTAAACACAGTGTTTTAGGCTATGAGCAGTCAGACGGAAAAAATAATTTACACAAAATATACAAAAATGTAAAGACCACTCTCACTCGTCTCTAGTGTAGCATGGATAGGGAAACATCTGCACGTAGTTTCCAGGCTCAACAACATCATGGCCCACAAACGTATTAATGATTGCTCGCTCAATCATATCTAAAAGAGGAAGAAACATGGAAAATCAGCAACCAACACCCCATCAAGTAAACATGCTGAAGCTGAATTTACACACAGCAGCTTTACGCTGCGAGAAAGCTTTGATCCTCCTGCTTTTTCTGAGCTCTTAAATAAGTGCAGCTTCCAGAAACACTAAGCCAGCACTTTATTGACTGTTGCACCAAGCCATACATATTTCATTTTGAATAAAACATCAAATTGTATTTTTTGGGAAAAGACAAATTCCTGCTTTTTATCATACCTTGGATCCAAACAAAACCATAAAGGAAGTAGAATTTGCCACCCGTGTTCGGCCCAGGGCGCCAATAAGCTCGGCGGATTTCATTTGTTTTCTCTGTGAAGCTGGAGTTCTGACGAATCTTATACATAACATGGGGTGGCAAAGATCCATCTTTATTGGTCTGGAAAATCACACCTAGAGAGAAAGCACAGATTAGCATATGGCTATTGGCTACTGGCTACTGGCTTTAACAAGGTATGACTAAGGGCTAAATGAATCATGAAAATGTAGTTTTAAGGTAAATGGATGAGTCAGTGTCTCAAACCTTGTTAAGAATTAGCTGAGTGAATGAGTCATATTTCACCCCAAACTTACATGAAAAATCGTTCACATAACAAATTAAGCCTTCATTGCATTGTGATATCTTCAGGACAATTTTATCTCCCCAAATTCTCATCACAATAAATGCATATATTTAAACGTATTTTCAATTATGCTTCTCATTATCACAATAAATATTACTAAAATGTACAGTTGCATGATTTTTTATAAAAAAACAAGGAATATTATGATAAGCTAAGACGTTCTGTAAGATATGTTTGAAGGTGCTCTTTGGCATGGACAAATTGAAATCTATAAAAAAAAAAAAATCAACTGCAAACTTAATCCTTCAACTGGCTCTTTCATGATAGAAACTTTTTAAAGTGAACACTGAGGAAGGCACTTGTGGCCGAAACAAATGGGTTTGCAGCCCTTTATTTTTTTTTATGTTTTCGATTATGAAATAGTCTGTTGTTTATGTATGTCTATGTTATAAATGTCTATATTTCTGTATATGTGTGTGTGTGAATATATATGTACACATCCAATATGCAAGCATGTATACAACCAATTGTATCAGTCATAAAAATGGCTTAATTGTTATTTCATTTTCTAAGCAAAATATAATTTTTTATTTCTTTGTTTAGATTTGGGAGGGAACTTAACAAGTTGTTACAATCACTTTTTTTCCACAAAAACTTTTATGAGATCCAGTGATTACTCACTTGCAAAGACTGAGACGTTGTCCTGGTAGGCCTGGTTCAGCGTGTAATTGACAATGCTCTCTTCATCAGGGAAGCCTCTGAAGATATCCACACTGACCTGAGGCATTTAAAACAAGCTTTAGTTTTTAGAAAAATGTTGAAATTAAAATAATGAAATAGTTGTTTTCATGTTCATTCGAATTCCACCTCAAAATACATTACACAAGTTTTTTTATATAAGATATATAAGATAGAACTAGTTAAATTGAATTGTTCTCCTGACCTTTGACATAAAATTTGTCCAGCCACAAGCAGCATTATCGATGGTGTGCAGCTGCTCCAGTAGTGTGGTTGTGTTTGGCAGGGTGAAGTTCTCTTCCAGCAGACTGTTCATCAGCTCACTGTCTGAGACGTTCAGCAGTTCATGGTGCCTCTTCAGGTCTGCAATGAACTACGACATATGGACAAAACAAAAGACATCAAGCACATGCACAACAAAGTGCTTTTCAAACTAAAAGCGCTTAAATTAGCAGTTGAAAGACAGAATGTTACCTGCTGGAGCCACATCAGGTGATTGTGCAATTTACCCTCCTCCAGGAAGGCCCTTAATTCAGCTGAGATGTTGAGCCACACTCTGGCATAATGAGTCACATTCCCCACAAAAGCAAACGTCTCATTAGCCTAAAGAGAAAACAAAAACAATCCGATCAAAATCTTTACAGCTATCCCAAATGGTTCTCTATTAATTGTGTACAACCTAAATCTAATGAAACAATGCCCAGCACAAAGTTTTAGAAGGTCATTTGGATTCAGGATTAATTAAGCAGCATTTTTTTTTTGCAGAAGAGTTTGGGCTGCAAACCCAGTTGCTACATTATTTTTTTCAGCCTTGAAACACCTTAGACTTGTCTGGACTTACCTTTTGTATGACCTTGTCCACCTCTGAGCCAATGGGAGAGTAGAGGATTTTGGGATTTGTAGTCATGAGATGGACAAGTAATCCCAAATTTCTTTGTTCTTTGCTGGTAAAGCCCAGGGAACTCATATTGCCCTGTTTCAGAGCTTCTGGCTCAATAATCCTGATAAAACAATAAAGATTTTTGAAAAATAAATAAATATTTGAAATTCAGAAAGTTAAAGCATTGTAACACTCATACACACACCTGTTATTCCCACAAAGAATGGGCTGAAGACCTGCCCACAGCTGAACAAAGGCAGAAAACTGTGATTTAGGGTTTTCAGCCTCGGCTTCATTTCTTGCGGATCTGTCTCCTTCCTCCACAGGGCTGTCGGTTGTGTTGAGACCCCATGTTGTTGTGTTGGAGCTCCAGGAAGTGGTGTTGGCTATAGGAGGAGGCTGGTGGCCTGCACAGGCCCCTTTAGGGAGCAGTCTGGCCAGACCTGACAGCAAATCCACATCCCTCAGGAGCCGTTCTACATCCGCCAGGTTCTTCAGCAGAGCGCCGAGATGGGATTGATCCAAGAGACCAGACATGTTAGACTGCTCCAGACGCAGCTGAGGAAGGAGGACAGGAAACAATGCCATACAGAGAAAGGAAAGAGGAGAAATACTTAATCGGAATCAGTAAAATGTACAGTATCAGTGTTTCTTCAACTACTTTTAGAGACTTATAAAGTGTATTAAATACTTTTTTTGTACTTTTAATAGACTAATTTGTCCACTTATGTCTTACTAGATGGGAGAAGTCTTTTTTTCCTGAAAGTAATGAAAATTCCTACCACAGTGTAATTTCCAGCACATCTCAAATTCCATGTGTTTAACAGAACTCTGTGACTTTTTTTAAATTACAGTGGAAATTACATTTTAACAATAATAAATGTGATAAATTACAGTTTCCTGTGCCTTTCTAAAAGCTAGTTTCACAGTTAGCATTTCTATATTCTAAAACACACTATAAAAAAGTAGGCAATATTTGCATAATTTAATAAAATAGATTTTATTAAAAATTAAATAAAAAATTAGAAATAAGTTCTCACTAGTAAAATCAATTATCAGTGATTTTTCTTTTTTCAGACTTCTCAAACATGCTTTTCGCTGACATTGTGGTCTACCTGCTACAACAAACACACTTATATTATAGAGAAAAAAAAGGCACAATTGTTTGGTGTAATATAAATTACACTACAACTTGGACAGTTGTAATTTTTGGAAAATTAAATAATTTAATTAATTGTTAATTTTTTTATGTATATGTATGCATGTATAGGTTACCTTTAATCAAAATTAACCCCTAAGACATGAAATGCAAATACCATGTTGTGTCCCTTTAAGAAGATGTGCTGTTCTTCCATGTACCTGATCAAAGACTCTCTGTGTATCAATCTGATCTCTCAATTCTTCACTCATCTCCTTAAACAGCTCGGCCCTGTGCTCTGCCTTTCCACCACAAACAGTCGTTCGATAGGCCTGTAAAACTGCTTGTTGTTTCTCAGGGACCAATAGGATTTTGCTTAGCTCACTGTTCTCTCCTTCCCCACAAGTGAGTGTTTCAAGCACTGCACCAGTCAACAGAATTCCCTGAAAAAAAATTAAGAAGATTTATGAGGTGTCGTCATTAAACTGACGATTATGATTTCTGCGGAATGAAATTGCAAAAAAATGTATTAGACATTTAAAACGCTTTTAAAAGTGAAGTTGCAGACTGACCTCCATCTCACGCAGAGCTTGAGGATCAAATTTTTGGCCTCCTCTACCTCCAGTGATCCCCAGAGCCTGGGACAGGACTCTGAGCAGCGCTTGACGGCCAGCAGCTTTACTGGGGTCGCTCAACGCCTTCTGAATCAGACCACCCTCCAGACTATGCCAGCCTCCAAGTAACTGCTTCTGAGTATGTTTTATAATTGCAAGGTTATAAGAAATTGCGTGCCCTAATTTGAAGTCCTTTACAGCAAATGACTAACTATACTACTATCTATACATAGCAGGGATGTTTTGTTCCCGTTTTGAGTATGCCATGTCTTTGCAAAACAAATTGGCACAAGAAAATAATCAACAGTCTAAATTTACTTTTATTAAATTTTTTTATATTATTTAAAAAATGCTCAAACTTGACAATACTGGTGTGACATTAATATGCATAAATGATTTCATTTGGCCCAGCATCATGAAATGTAACCGGAACCTAAGAATTTATGAAGATATGAACACACCCCACAAAAAAAAATAAAATAAAATAAAATAAATAAATACAAATTTGCTATACACCAATGATGCATTGTGAGATCACACCTAACCATCTACTGAATCTAAATGAAAAGTATTAGTTTTCAGATTTAATTTTCATGGCTGTCAAAATAAATATTGTATAACACATATTATATTTAACATTTTCCATCCATTAAGCATTATAAAAATCTGATATCCGATATCTCAACCTCACAACCTCTCTCCAAAATCACTAACACATAGACATATCAACAAATCAGAAAACAGAGCAAATGATTTACAGGCAGAAAGCGTTGCTGATACTACAAAAAAAAAAAAAAAAAAAAAAACAAGGGCTGGGACACAGACAGGTGGTTTCTCAGGACTATCTGTCAATTAGTAGGTACATTATGTGTGTGGTATTCAAAAAGGTTGCTTACAGCAGCTCAACAAGTATAAAATATGAATGAGAAAGGTACTGCAGCAGCACTGGCAGTGCATTAAGTAAAGTGTGGGAGAATTATTATATTATTGGAGACTTGCATTACTGTAGGTTTATTGTATGCACTTATGTTTTAAAGAAATAAAGAACTAATGTTTGTTATTTTTAAACCACATTTATTTTTATATTTATTCAATTAGCAGTTACTGTTATACAAAATTTGACCCCAAACTTTTGAACAGTAATGTATATACACGCATGCACAAGGAAATGTGTGTGTTTTTGCCATTCTGTACCTCCAGCTGTACAAGCTTCTCTCCAGGACTGTGGAGTTCATGCTGTCCTTCATCTTTTTCTCCTACCTTTGAGCCCACTTTAGGATACGTCCCAAAGATGAGATTATACACCTGAACAGAGTACACACACATACACAAGCACAGATTTAGAAACTCCAGTCTCACACATATGCTTAAAATAGCCAGAGAAAAGAAGAAAGAAAACTCCCTCAGGAAAATTAACATTTCATTCGGAAACTCACAAGAGAAAATCTCAACACTACAGAACGTTATCCCAACACATTAGAGGGTGTTACGCTGGAGCTCATCTGCCCTAAAGCATTAGATTCTATCTCACATTTTCTCTCTCTGTTTTCATGGAGCAGAATCATTAATGGTGCTGCAAACTCGAGATGAGACTCCAAAGAGGATGAAAGAGGAAGAAAGCTCAGAGGAGCATGACGCTGAGTCATGATTTGGACTTCAAAAGCACTGCTGTCTGACCTGGGTTGGAGGAAAAAGGAAGTTGAGGTGGGAAAACAGACCTCTTTCAGGTTGATGGGGGAGGAGAGCAGCAGACTGGCGGTGTCGTTTGGCAGGGAAAGGTTTCTGATCAGAAACTGCTGGAACATCGACTGGTTCCTGAGGACACTTCCCACAGTAAAACCTAAAGCGGGGACATGCACACTAAATTTTTCATCAAAATAATTTTTTAATTGCTGCAGTTGTCAAATGTACACTACCATTTACAGGTGCATCTCAATAAATTAGAATGTCGTGGAAAAGTTCATTTATTTCAGTAATTCAACTCAAATTGTGAAACTCATGTAGTAAATAAATTCAATGCACACAGACTGAAGTAGTTTAAGTCTTTAGTTCCTTTAATTGTGATGATTTTAGCTCACATTTAACAAAAACCCATCAATTCACTCTCAACAAATTAGAATACTTCAGGTGAAAAATCCTGCTGGAAAATGAAATCAGCATCTTCAAAAAGCTGGTCAGCAGAAGGAAGCATGAAGGGCTCCAAAGTTTCTTGGTAAATAGGTGCAGTGACTTTGGTTTTCAAAAAACTCAAATGGACCAACACCAGCAGATGACATTGTACCCCAAATCATCACAGACTGTGGAAACTTAACACTGGGCTTCAAGTAACTTGGGCTATGAGCTTCTCCACCCTTTCTCCAGACTCTAAGCCTTGGTTTGCAAATGAAATACAAAACTTGCTCTCATCTGAAAAGATGACTTTGGACCACTGTGCAACAGTCCAGTTATTCTCCTTAGCCCAGGTAAGACGCCTCTGACGTTGTCTGTGGTTCAGTTAATTCCTTGACACGTCTGTGTGTGGTGGCTCTTGATGGCTTGACCCCAGCCTCAGTCTACTCCTTGTGAAGTCCATTAAAAATCTTGATTCGATTTTGTTTGACATAAGGCTGCAGTTCTCTCGGTTGTTGTGCATCTTTTTCTTTCACACGTTTTTCTTCCACTTTCTGTTAACATGCTTGGACACAGCACTCTGTGAACAGCCAGCTTCTTTGGCAATGAATGTTTGTGGCTTACCCTCCTTGTGAAGGGTGTCAATGATCATCTTCTGGAAAACTTTCAGATCAACTTCCCCATGATTGTGAAGCCTAGTGAACCAATCTGAGAGACCATTTTGAAGGCTCAGGAAACCTTTGCAGGTGTTTTGAGTTGATTAGCTGATTGGCATGTCACCATATTCTAATTTGTTGAGATTTTGAGAATTGGTGGTTTTTTGTTAAATGTGAGCCAAAATCATCACAATAAACAGAACCAAAGACTTAAACTACTTCAGTCTGTGTGCACTGAATTTATTTAATACACGAGTTTCACTATTTGAGTTTAATTACTGAAATAAATGAACTTTTTCACGACATTCTAATTTATTGAGATGCACCTGTAAATGTTTGAGGTCAGTATTTTTTTTTAAGTATTAAGAAATTAATACTTAGCAGGGTTGCATTAAATTGACTAAAAATGACAGTAAAGACTTTTACATTGTTACACAAATGTCTATTTTGAACTTGCTTGCTATTCATTAAAGAATAATGAAAAAAAAGATTAATAGGTTAAAAATTATTTAATAAATAAATAATTTAGGTTTCAACTAAAATATTGAGCAGTACAAAATTTCTTGAACACCCAATCAGCATATAAGAACATTTCTTTAAGTATCACTTAACATTCTGAGGACTGATACCGAAGATACTGAAGACTAGAATAATGGCTGCTACTTTGCCATTACAAAAATAAATCTATTAATAAAGACAAAAGTTATTTTTAATATTTTAAAATATTAGTTTTTACTGTATTTTTGAGAATGCAAGAGACTCTTACAAAAACTTAAAAAATATATATATATTACCAACCTCAGTTGAATGGTAATGTAAGATGATTGATTCTTGAGTTCAACATTCTATATGCAGGTACAGTATAAAGCAATCAATGTGATCATTTAGCACGTCTTTTAGTCATATGTGTTTAAACTATGTAAATATGCAGGTTACATCGAATTTTGGTAGGAAACTCCAACTTCAACTTCACCTGTAGTGTTCTGATTTCTAATTTGCATCTACGGTTATGGTCAAAGATGGTGTAGGTATGTATGTATGCATGTATTTCCTGACCGTGGCTATTGTTGCAGTGGTTCTCTAGAGGGCCTTGTGCTGAGCTCAGACTTTCAAGGTGCTGCTGCAGTGACTCCAGCTCCTCTCCCAGACTGGACCTGTCTGACGTAAACAAGTGATTCTGCTCCACGACTTCGCTGATCCTTTCTAACAGCTGAGTCACACTGAAAAACGGGAGGACAAAAAATAAGTAGAGAGGACTATACTAAGAAGAGAGGGGCAAATCATATGAGCAGAGTAACCAACCGAAAATAAAAAATATAGCTTAGACTAGTGTGGTCCAAACTGGCCTATACCGTTTAAAGAATTTTGATTACAGATGAGAGGGGGAAAACATATATATGTATTTTACTTCAAAATTCTATATTTATATCTCACACCAATGATACATTTCTTCTGGTTATATATTTTAATTAATAAATAAAAACAATTTTAAACACTTTTTGTTTTGATAACACAGGGTTTTTGGAGATGTGATATGCTGATGATTTTCCTAAGTTACAAATTAAAGGAAATACTATTTCAGTCTTTCTGCTTCAAAATGTCCTGTTTAATTCAGAGCGTTACTTGCTGTTTCCTTGTAATCATTTGTCAAATGACTAGAAACCCCTGAGTGAAAGTTTTGTGCTGGTGTGGCTGGTGTATGAGAATAGCCATGCCTAACCCTAACCCTAACCCTAACCCTAACACCTGTAGTAAAACTGATCAAGGATTTTCAAAACCCAAGAAATGTCATGCAGAGGTCATAGTTACATCAATCTACCAAAAGATAAAATCATATCAAAGCACAAAGATAAGATCCATTACACAATCAAACAGCTCGTAAGATCACTAATACAGGTTGTGATAGTGACTGCTCTACACACCATATAATGAAAACAGAAACCATCAGAGCCCATCTTAGTCATCGAGAGAGGACAAAATCAGAAACAGAGCGTACAGTAGGTGGACTCACGTGGAGTTTTTATACTGCAGGAAGCCAAACTCATCCCTCTGACCATCCGGACACAAGGACTGCATGATGGGAATGATGCCCGCCGAGGTGAGAGGGGCCGCGCTGTAGAAGGCTGGACAGAACCGGGGGAAACCAGACCACCAGGATGGAGGGACGGAGAGGATGGAGGTGACAGAAAATTGAAATCCAGTATGGCACAGATGTTTAAATGGTTTTGACGAAGGTGCAGTTGTGTTCAGATGAAGAATTGGAGAGGAACATAAAACAGAGCAGTGTATGGATGGAATGTGAGAATGTTAATAAATGAGCGGGATCGTAGGATGTGGGATAATAGAACAAACAATGGCAACGATATTTTCCCAGGGTCCATGGATCAAAGATTTAGGGAGAGATTAAAAGATGGGAAGAGAAAAAGTAGCAGCCGTCACATATCAGAGAGCAAACACAGGGTCAGAGAGGGTTTCAGATGTCAGATCGCTCCGATAAACTTCTCACACACACACACACACACACACACACACACAGAGGTTTACTGGACAAGCTGTCACTGAAGCAGAGAAAAACTAGTATTGCTGTGTTGCCTGGTTATTCTACACCCACATGCTGCCGCCAGTCACGTCTTTTAGAACACGGTGTTTAGATGACTCACTTCCTCACTGCAAGCTGCTCCTGTGTACACTTGATATGGAGTCAAATCTCAGGGATGGGTTAATGATCATACTAGTCTCTCAAAGGCCAAAAACACTTTAGGAGTGACAACTGTGGATCAGGACGAGTTCAGAGATTATAATTACGTCATGATGTGAGTGATTCAAATGCTCACTGAAAATTTCATATTTTATAGCAAAGGGAAAATTGCTCCAGTCCAGAGAATGATGGGAAGTGTAGTTTGGTAATGCCTAAATAAACCGTTCTTTTTAAAGCAGCAAACACTACCATTCAAAAGTTTCGGCTCAGTATTCAGTCAGTGTTTTTTTATTTTTATTTTTTTATTTAAACTTTTCTATTTTAATATATTTTCAAATGTAATTTATTCCAGTGATGGCAAAGCTGATTTTTTTTTACCAGCCTTCAGTCTTCAGTGTGACATGATCCTTCAGAAAATGTTCTAATTTCAATTCGGTGCTCAAGAAACATTTCATATTAGTGTTGGAAACAGTTATGCTGCTTGATTGAGCAATTATTGGAAATCGAAATCTTTAACTGTAAGAAGAATCCAAACTCTCATCATTTGTAATATTATAAAATGTCTTTACTGTCACTTTTGATTAACTTAATGCATCCCAGCTGAATAAAACAATATATATCCCAACAGTACTAACTTGCTTCCTATATGATAAAAAAAAGAAAAGAAAAGAGCTCTGCCGCAACATGCCACGTCACTTCACCCAGAAGCAGCAGCGTTAGCTAAACACCGCTTGCCATCAGCATCTGACGACTCTGCAAAAAACATACCCCGATTGACATTAACACTGAGGCATGTTATATTTCTGCTGTTCCAGTGACAGGTTGTCTGCTCACAAGAGGTAGCTGTGTTTATGGCCTCGGTTTCCTAACTTTTATATATCTGACATCTGCTCCCGCTCCACAAACACAGTTGAGGATTAAAAGAGCAAAGATCAGTCAAGGGAAATAACCTGATGGCTCAGTAAGTGGATGAATTCAGTAAGTGTGTGAGAGAGCGCGAGAGTCTCAGACAATTATTATAACAGCTTATTGGTTGAGGAATACAAATGTGTGAAGACGAGGTGTTTGAATAACTTGTTGTTGTAAGAAAGATCTTTCATTCACAGTGGATTGTGGATTATGTTAGTGTTCAGAGAGACATATGGGGGCCCAACACCTAAACCTCTTACACCAGGCATGATGCAATAAAATGGCAAGCGATAAAAGCTATGCTAATCCTAGTTTCTGAAATCAGCCATGATAATGACAAGAACAGCACTGTGACTAATGTTTAAAAACACTCTAGGTGCAATGGGGTTCTGGACAATGTGATACTGTGAAATTTTTTTACAATTTCAAATGTTTTGTTGATTTTTTAGCAGCCAAGTTTTCAAAAGTGTAAAATGATCCTTCAGAAATATAAATCTTTCATAACATTATAAATGTCTTTACTGTCAGTCTCGTGCTTGCTGAATAAAAGTATTAATAAAAAGAACTCTTACTGACTCCAAATGTCTGAACAGGAGTGTAAAACAATACTAAATAAAAAGGGGCTTGTCAGACTTTGACGTTGTTACTGTATTTTGCCATTATTATGGAATACAAAAAAAAAAGCATTATTACTGGTCTTCAATAATAAGCAGTTACTTTAATGCATTTATGCCAAGAAATGGAGGATTTATGCTAGTAGTGCATTTCTAAACTTTTGGTGCTTACATGAGCCTTCAGTGCAGATGTACAAATTTCATATTGCTGGAATCTTGATGCATCACACCTGGTTATGTCACAATGTTATTATTATTATTTTTTTTTATACATCATGTGTATGCGTTGTTGGCATGTATGTTGACATATGGGAAGGCTCCAGTCTCCAGTCATTACTGATTGAGTCATATGTGCCCCTTTAGAATTAGATCGATGCATGAGAGTTGATATGACAAATACACAACAGCAGCACATTAAACACATTTAATAGAGTCCACATAGAATCCATGAAAAAACACCCACTCACAATTAAAGGACACACAGTGAAATGATCCCACAAACTCAAAAGAATTCAGCAACACACACACACAAAAAACATTTTGACTTACACACTGGTCCAGCATGCAGTTAACATGCATGGTGAGGGAAAAAAAGAATGAAAGACAGAAGTAGAGAGAGAGAGAGAGATACAAAAGTATTGAGGACAGACGACAGAAAGAAGAAAAAAATAAAACAAAACATGGTATGATTTCAGCACTGAAAATAACAGACATTGTGATGACATGCAAATGAGGATGTTCTATGAATAAAAAAATACTACATGGCTAAAGCTCTGTCTAACAGCCAAAAATCTTTGCAATCAATGACAGATTGGCAAAGTTGTATGAACCATATAGAAAAATGATATACCACAAACAACACTTAAAGTATAGTTCACCCCAAAAATTAAAAATATGTCATCATTTTATTATCTTTGTGTCGTTCCAAACCTGTATGTATTTCTTGTCTTCAGTGGAACACGAAAGGTTATATAAGCCAGAATGTTCTCCCTTTTCCATACAAACGAAAGTTCAACATTCACAGTTGGTAAAACCTGCAATCTGAATGTACATGAATGAGCACAAGATTTAAGAGCTAGAATAAGATTTAAAAAGTGAAAAAAAAGTGAGAGTGACGTGACATACAGCCAAGTATGGTGACCCATACTCAGAATTTGTGCTCTGTGTTTAACTCATCCAAAGTGCACACACACAGCAGTGAACACACACACACACACACACACACACTGTGAGCACACACCCGGAGCAGTGGGCAGCAATTTACGCTGCAGTGCCCGGGAAGCAGTTAGGGGTCCGATGCCTTGCTCAAGGGCACCTCAGTCGTGGTATTGCTGGCCCGAGACTCGAACCCACAACCTTAGGGTTAGGAGTCAAACTACAACTAAACTAAACACACAAATCTATCTCATTGCTTCAGAATATAATGGAGAAGTTACTGTGGACTACTTTTATGATGCTTTTTTTTGAGTTTGAAATCTTCAAATTGCATAGAAAAGAAGGGCCAGGACGTTCTGCAAAGTATTTCCTTTGGTCTTCTGCAGAAGAAAAAAACCCACACAGGTTTAAAACAACACGAGGGTGGGCAAATGATGACAGAATTTTTACTTTTGAATGAACTGTCCATTTATTTACTGATAAAGGTTAAAGGACCCAGTCTAACTAATTCAGGCACACAGAACATTATTGCAGTACAGTAGGTATGTGAACTTCTTAGGAACCCCAGGTGACAATTGAAGGAATCTGACCTCTGGATGGCGAGAATGAGCTGGGCTGGGGTAAGAGCCAACTTACTCTTCCTTCCTTTCTTTCCGTCACATCATACTCATATTCTTCTTCATATTCTTCTCTCTCTGCACTGTGTTGAAACTTACCTTCTTTCACTGGAATGGCCGGCTTCTTCTGCCGCAAGCCCAGGAGTATGAAGAAGAGCACCAGGGGGATGAATATCTCAAACGCAAGAACCCACTGTAGAGATAAACATACAGAGAAACAGGTTATGAAAGCCACACTAGCCACAGAGGCTGCTGGTGGTTATATACATACTGCATAGTTAATTCACGGTTGGTCTGAACCTCTTTGACTGAACATCTGAAGTGTCACACAGTTCAACTAGGGCTCATCAATAAAAATAGCCCACTGGACCAGGGGCAAGTTTGTTTAAACTTTCTATTAAAATATATCTGAAATGTAGTGTAGTTTCCACAAAAATTGCTTTTTTGTATTTTCTGGATTTTTTTTATTTTAATATTTCTTGAGCACCAAATCAGCATATTAGAAAGATAAATGAAGGATCATGTGACACTGAAGACTGAAGTCATTTTTGATCAAATAAAATACAGTAGTAAATATAAAAATACATTTCATTTTTTCATAATGAGGTCAGTAAAATTGTTGGTTGGCTCAAGAAGATAAGCAAGAAAAAAATCCCAAGGTTGAACTCTGATTGAGTCCAGTGTCAGGGATTGATCTGGTAAAAACAGACTGGCCAATTCGAGAGTTTGCTTGACGTGCAATATTTGCTAGTGTGTTGGCTAACACACCTGCTAGTGCTTCCAAACAGCCCGTTCCAACAATTATTAAAAGAGGTGAAGGAGGATATTGTATATAGACACACACACACACACACACACACACACACTCCACAGCAGGTGGCTGCTGTTAGGCACGGTTTTTAAAGTGTGCAAAGTACAGCAGAAAAAAGCTGCATCTTCCAATATTTACCCCTGAATTATTTCCACTACTTCCTTATTTGTTCTCTCTCTCTCTCTCTCTCTCTCTCTCTCTCTCTCTCTCTCTCTCTCTCTCTCTCTCTCTCTCTCTCTCTCTCTCTCTCTCTCTCTCTCTCTCTCTCTCTCTCTCTCTCTCTCTCTCTCTCTCTCTCTCTCTCTCTCTCTCTCTGCAGGAGGCTCATCTTTGGACAAATCTGAACTGAAGTTACTGAGAAATAAGCTTTTGGTTGAAGTGTACACTGTGATTAGGAACTCACAGGGTTATAGCTTAGGATGTTATTTATAGCTGAACTGAGATCAGCCTTTTACTCTTCATCCCTCTAAGAATGCTTGCAGCTGCCATCTGTGCTTGACCGAGAGAGCCTGATCTCAGATCAGTATCTAAGGTCATCCTGTCCTGACCACAATGTGACTTTCACTGCAACATCACCACAACAACACTGACCCCACATCCTGTCTCTGTTGACAAGTGACAAGAGAAGGTGCAGAGGTTTTTCTCTTGCTGCTAGACATTCTCCCCATCTCTGCCATTTCTGAAGGTCACAACAAACAAGAAGCTCCTTTTACATGCATCTCTCAATACACAAAGCCGCATCTGACACAGCACACAAAGCTTAGCTTACGAGACCCTCAGTGCTGAGCACGGGAGTTGTAAACACCAGCCAAAGACTGCTTGTTTCTTTTTAGAAAGTCCTGTGGCTTATTAAAGGGGCAAAGAAAGATTGCTTCACTAACAGTCAGTTTTAAATTATAATTTGTATGTTAGAGTCTGTTCATCTATTATGAATGGAGCTATTGTGTCTGCCTATGAGCACTGCTCCTATTCTGAAGTGAAGTCAAGTGTATTTGTATAGCGCTTTTCACAATACACATTGTTTCATTGCAGCTCTACAGATCGAACTACTTTATTCTGATATATATCTTTACCATGACACATCTCATGGTACAAGATTTTGGTCATATATCACCCACTGTTCTGCTAGAAATGTTTACATAATTTAAATGTGGAAGACAGAAAGGGCATGCAAACAATCAATAATTGAGTTATGACAGTAGGGCTGCTCGATTATGACAAAAATCATAATCACGATTATTTCGGTCAATACTGTAATCACGATTATTTAACACGATTATTAGGGGGCCATATGACCAAAACTTTATATGAGTGATTTATTTAAAGAAAGTGATAGATATCAAATATGTATTTTCTGTAAATAAGGTTGCTACGACATCTACATTGTAGAGACCAGCGAAATTTCAAACAAACAAACAAAAAGTCCACAATATAATTGAAAATAATTGAAAATAATTAAACTAAGTAATAAAAGCAAAGGATAAATACAATAGAATAAAAAGATACAAACTGTGCTTTAATGTTTATTTTATGCAAGTCTCAAGCAGTTTACAGCCTACTACAGAAATTAATAATCAAATGTAAAATAAAACAGCAGTCTTCACTGTAAGAATTAAACTTTTTTTGTTTCTTAAAGCTACAAAAGTCCTTCAATCAAGAGCAGTGTGTGATTATAGATTTGTCTTTTGTTGTTTGATTAATAAACACACAGTCGCAGCTGGAAAATAGCCCGCTGTTACTTTAAGAGCCACATGGATCCAAATTACCTTAACACACGTATTTTCATTCTCAACTCTTTACGTTTATTTATTACATGACCGACGAAGGTATACATGAATCACTAAGCTGCATTTTGACACATTTGTGCGTGTATAAGGTGAGCGTTTAGGCGCGCACCTTGGGCTAAATGATGACTTTACATGTCCGTGTTCTGATCCGTCTCTAAGCGCATATCTCTTCCTGAGGAACAGAGAAAGTTCTCTTTCACGCTTTTAAAAACATGAATAAATAAACTTTTATAAATAAAGCATGTCCCATTATGTAAATATCATGTAACCTGATTTTACTGATTTGCACGGGAAATTGGGTTTTTATGGAGGAACGATAATAAAAAGGTGGTGGATTGGGGCGCAATAATCATTTTATCTCGATTTTTGTATTTTCATGATAATTGGAGACCAAAATCGAAATCGAACCGTTTTTTTCAACAACCTTATGAAAGTGATGGATTATTGCGGTGGAGAAACCTTAAACGTCTTTAGTTTTGGTAATAATCTAATTTGTCTAATATAAATATGCAATAACAGTTACACTACACGACCCAGATTTTTGCACCGATTTACAGTCGTTGCATAGTGTATGAGGGTCACTATAGTGTATGATGGTTTAGCTTCAGACTATAACTGCTTTTCCATGTTCAGATAAAATGGTGGAATAGCCAACGGTTAGATTTTCCACTCAGTCGGAGGATATGAAACATGTTGATATTTATATATATATATCTATATATATTTATATATATAGCTTGATATTTTGAGCCGATTTCAGAACACGTTATAGCAACATAGTTTCTACATAAACAGTGAAATGTTTTGTGCTGTTGGACTCCATTTCAACATCTCCTGGAATGCTGCTCAGCCAATTAAATTTGAGGACTACCTGATGTATTGAACTGGTCAAATTTGTCGAACATGTACATTTTAGAGGTAATTCTAACTTACTTCTAGAACTATTGTATAAAACCGATATCACCATCTTCACAGACTGGTAAGATTTTTGTACGTTTTTATAAGTGTTCACCAAAGCTGCATTTATTTAATCAAAAATACATTAAGAACAGTAATATAAAAAAATAAAAATAAATAAAAAAATGTAATTTATTCATGTGATGACAAAGATGCATTTTCAGCAGCCATTTCTCCAGTCTTCAGCGTCATACTTATATTTATTAACCGTATGTATATACTGTATACATATATGTATATATATATCTTACATCTATCCACATTCCCTTGAATAATTTGTCTATAGCACATACAATATATCTGTACATACAAGATACTGTTTACAGTCTCTTTGTCTGGTGTTTATTGTTTTTTTTACATATTTATTATTACTCACTTATTTTTATTTTGTTATCTATCTGTATCTTATCACATCCTGACTGTGTACTGAAGATTCTGTCACCAAGACAAATTCCATGTGTGTGTACTCACACTTGGCAATAAAGCTCTTTCTGAATCTTATTCATACGACCAACGTCCAGTCAGTGTCTTTCAGCTGTCCCCTCTTTATACTTTATCTGCTAAAACACACTTTCCATTCACCAAATGACTGAATTAAATCTTTGTGCCACTGTCCACCAAGCACAGCATCCATCACCAACCAACAGGCAAATAATGCAAGCTAAAACACTTATCCTCCAATAACAATGCATGCTTAGAGATATGAGGTTTTCTGTCAAGTAAATTTGAGATAATGTAATTGTTTTTACTGTGCGAGAACTGAAGTACAGCTCATATAAACCTCCGTTCAAGCCGTCTCTCCCCAGACAGCTCATATGAACAGAGCCTGCATAATCAGACAAAACTCACATGCACAAAACATAATTTAGAATTCATAATTACATTCTACTAACCAGCGCATGCAAACAGGCCCCACAGACACCCGGGATCGAGACACAGAGCACTATTTGTGTTTGTGTGAGCTGTGTTTTAGAAATGGGTATGTTTCGGAATTATTATAGTGTGCATGATCAGAAAGTCTGCGTGTTTCAGTGAGGGTGTATTTATTGCTTAAAATGGCAGCAATAGCACCATTGTCCAATGAAAATGAAGTTACATTTATTATTAACAATTATTGGAATAATTACTGATGCAGTATGTAATGTAGTAATCAATCACTTTAGCAACACTTTTAGCCATTTTATGGCCCATCCCTGTTCTTCTATCTGTATCTGCTTGTAAGTGCAAGACCTCGACGTTAGGCCACAAACTACGTAAAGCTGCTTTAGACAAATGCAACTGTACCAATAAAATACAAATAAATCAGCGCAATACAAATAAACTGAACTAAAATGAGTAAGGTGTATTAATGGCAAGCGTGTTGAATGTGCTTCATCTTAAAGGTAATGCAGTTTCTCGTTCCTCAACTCTAGCCTCACACTCCAGGCAGCCAGGGCTTGAAGAACAGATTTGTGGTCATTCACACTGGATTGATTACTCTTTTAATATCTAACAGCTCCAGGCTATAGACATATTTCTCCTGAGACTCACCGGGACATTGCTGCATTTCCATCCCGAGCAGGTTATACAGAAACCATTCCATCCGGACAACAACAAAGGACAAGGGACCGCAATACAACATGCAATGCTTTGTTTTTCATATGAATAACTCGACTAGATAATACCCGGATATAATATTTCAAGTTCTGAGTGAAGATCATGAAAGTTTATCCTAAAATTAAACCCATTTCAGTCAGTCACCGACAAAGAAAGCTGAATAAACATTTATGGATTTGTTCAAATCTCATTACAACAGCACATTCAAAAGTGATTAACAAGTGCATTAAGAGCTGAAAGCTTTAAAGTTGAAATGGTTCCAACTTCTTGCTAATGTAACTTGTATTGTTCTTCACTAACAAAGATCTTTGTACATTTCACAGTGCAGCTCCTTTAGAGAGAGAGAGAGCGAGCGAGCCCTGGCCACGCTCACCTTCACTGTCTTCATACAAAACGAGCGCTGAAAAAAAAAAAAAAACTATCCTAAACTGCAGAGATAATTACACAACGCGTGCCATACACCTGATTCGCGAACTAATGATTCCTTTGAACCGATTCAATTTAATGAATGGTTTAAACAACTGACCAGTCCAACACTGGTCTCACGAGACGTCTGAATTGGTGTATAAAAAAAAAATCTGTAACACTTTACAATAATGTTCTATTTATTACACTAAATAACTACATTATTTAACATTTACTATTACTAAACTGCACTTCTAAAACATTGTTAATTTCAACATTTAGGCTATAGCCTTCATTGTTGAAATCAAAAGTTGTACAGTATTTGTTAACATAGTTAACGCACTGTGAAGTAACATTACCAAACAATGAACAGCTGTGATTTTATAAACTAAGATAAACAAAGATTAATAAATATAGTAACAAAAGTATTGCTCGTGGTAAGTTCATGTTAGTTAATATGTTAACAATTCAAACCATATCCTAAAGTTACTAACAAATAATTTACTCTAATTTAAATAATACTCTGATGTTTAAATCATTTCAAATGAGAATGTAATGGGGCTCACCCCATTTTTGTTTGTAAGAAAAAATTAGATTAGATTTCATATCGCAATATATATCGAGGAAAAATATAATATCGCAATGTCATTTTTTCCCAATATCGTGCAGCCCTATTATAAATGATATTATTGTCAGACTCTGCTCCGTGTTTTGTGTTTGCTTTTCTCTCTGTAACCCAGTTTCTGTCCCCGGCGTATTCATTTGTCCCAGGTGCATCCTATGTTGTTTTATTAGTCCCAGGTGTTCCTTGTCCTGTATATTTGCGTTCCCTGTTCTAAGTTTCCTGGTCGGATGTAAATGTCTTTTTGAGTTCCTTGCAAAATGTAACTATATCACCCAGCTCTTTATATAAAGTTGGATAGATAAGTATTTCTAACTTTATCATAATATATTCAGTATACTTTCATTGAGCTGCTCTGAAACAATGGGCATTTTGAAAAGCAATATATAAATACATTGGATGTGAACTGAATTGACATGACTTTATTTAGACAAAATCCCCATTTATGGGTAGGGCCCAGAACTGTAATAATGGGTTATCCCTAATGTTATCCATTATTGTATGAACTCCGATAGACACTGGAAAAAAGGGATCCTCTTTCCTCTTGACCCTGTGATCCTGCACACGTCTCACACAGCAGTGCTTAAGGTATCACACTCAGGGTGTATTCACGCCTGTCTTGTTTGCTTCGATTGAAACAAACTCGGTTTCGTTTTCCCCTTTGGTGCGGATCTTTTTGGCATGTGTGAATACAGCAAAAAAAATTATGTTGATTGGGCAGGGGTTGGTGTTTTTCTTTATATCTGTTTGCATTTGTACTTGATAACAGAAAATCAGTAAAATTATAACAATTGCACTATGAAAAATCTCCACGATTAGCCTGTTCTCGAACTTCCTGCTTTTCCATGCTTGAGAATTTGTGTCCAATTAATGGATGACCTTAGCACACATGTGGTTTTGTTAACAATTTCTGGCTCTGTGAAAGCGAACCGCACCAAACTAACAAAAGAAATTAACATTGTATTTGGTACGGACCAAATAAAGTAAACTAGCAGAATACACCATCAAAAGCCTCTGTTCTTCATCTACTATGACGTTAGGCTCTATTCAGAGATCCGGTTTCTTTTTACTCACAAAGGCAGGACAGTGCTTAACCTTATTGAGTATGAAGCGTGTCTGCTTCACTTACGAATTTGTGACAGCTAATTATTTTGACAGACCTGCTTAGAATTGATTAACAAAGCTATCAATTATTTGCTCAGAAAAATGGAAATAAAATGTAAAAATTACACACAAAATATATACAAATGTAATTGCTCAGAAAAGTGGAAATGTACAAATACTGTAAAACAAATGATACAGTATGTTAGATTTACACACTGTATATGTTAAAATGCACTGGGCCTGTGTCTGGAGGCCAGTTACGTAGATGGCAGCTTTACAGAAAACGGCTCACCTAATTTAAAGGTTAATTAACCTCGGTGTTCTTTCAGTTGCTAATTCATCTCAGTGTAATGACTGAGCAGAGAGTCATTACAGATGAACCCATTGGCTATAAAAAGCTTCTGAATACAGGAGTCAGAAAAGAGGTGGAATGAGACAAGACATCTACATGCATGTGTTTAAAATTGTATGTAGACTTCCCTCTCTGTGGGATCACTGTGCATGTGAAATAAACAGAGTGGGAGTCAACAGGATTTAAACAGAAGGCTGGAGATTGTGAGCGAGACAGAGAGAGAGAGAGAGAGGAAGGGTTAAGTACAGGTCATTGGTAGGTGATGTATTTTATATTTGTTAACTACCTTTACAACAGCTTCCTGTCACTCAGCACACCCATAAAACAAGATAATACACAATGCAAATAACGGTTTAATGAACATCCAAGAAGTGCAATAAAGAACATATAGAAATATTTCTAAACAAAGTGAAGGATGCACTATTAAATAAAACAAGTGGGTAGCAGCGATGTGGGAACTAATTAAAAAGACACACGATAATAGATGCAATAAACTGCAACTGCACATACTCATACATTTACAGTAGTGTTAATTTAGTCAAATCTGCCATTATGGTTTCTACATTGTTAAAATAACAATAATAAAGAAACATTTTAATGACCAAAACATGGGTAAAAACTGCTCTAACCACAATACTGAAGCGGGTCCAGTCAGAGAATTTGCCGTTATCATAACATCAGCGCTCACTGTGACAGACCCCGCTACCATTAATTGTTACATTAATTGAACCTCTACACATGTTCAGGTCTGTTCTCCTTAAAATATTTGAATATCTTTAATGAAAATTATCATGATATTTTGTCTGAGCTTACAGCTCAATTAATCTTTTTAATTGAATAAACTCTGCACTTTTAAACTGAATCGACACTGAACTGATGTAAGCTAAATATAGACACTATAAGCATCTGTAGAGCTGCTTTATAGTTGAACTCTATTCACTCACTTCATAACCAACCTCTGAAATTTGTTTCATAATTGAAGAACTTTCAACATTAATACTGTTATTTTCTTTCTTTTATAACTGTGAAGCTGCTTTGAAACCATATGTATTGTATAATGTGCTATATAAATTTAACTTGACTTTTTTTACACAGTGTGAGGGAAAATGGACATCGACAGCAAGAAACAGTGAAAAAGAGAATACAAAATAAGGCAGCCATTCATGAAATTCCAGTGGGCATTCAGTCTTTTGTACTATGACAGGTGTAAGGTTGAGAAAGGGCATATTTTCTAGAAAGGGGAAAACGGAACCAAACTGTGCCACTTCCTTTTAGGGAGAGACGATAAAGGGTGAAGGACAGCATGTCAATCCCATCATGAATTATGCACAGCCGAGAGAAGATGAATAGATATGTAACTCTTACCACAGCTCAAGGCCCAGAGCCCTATGAAACTAACTATATATTTAACTATGAAAAAGAATGGGAGAGAGAGCAAACCAATTGTCAATTTTTGTTGATAGCGATAATTAGACAGCATTTTGAGGAGGGTGTTATTGAGCTGGTACCTTGGCAAGTTTAGGATGACTGTAAGCTTTTGATGTTCTTCATTTTAGGGATACCCCAATATGAAAATTTTGGCTGATAATGATAATTCCTTAAATATGAAAGCCGATAACCGATATGTTGGCCGATAAATCTAAATCCATATTTGTACATAATTTTTGAGAGCCTGATTACCAAAAAAGTCTCACCTTTAAAAGGCATTAAACACTTCAACATAAATCAAACATAAAGCAGCCTTACAAATAAATAAAATAATGCTTAATCGAAACAAGTTACTGGACAACATTACTTACGTGTAAAAAAATAAATAAATAAGGCGATAAGACGATGGAGTGTGTTGAAAGAGGACAATCATGTAAGGACTATAGCCAGAGATATTGTCAAAATCATTAAATATTGTCATTATTAAGAGTATTTGGCATTTCCAATTAATGTAGACCTGTTATTTTCTGGTTATGATTATTATTAGGTTACTTTTATTATTAAATTAATATTACAATTAATTTGCTTCGCAACAATTTCATAGCGCATCACCGTATAACTGACACGCTGTGACTCGCAGCCTGTGAGGAAAAAAATAAATGAGGCTATTAGCTTAGCCTACTCCTCAATGAAAATGTTTAAAAAATGTCTTTTTCTAAAACAGGTTTATTATATCCTATTTTATGAATTATAAGCCTATAGCCTAAATAAAACTTTTACACTTCAGTAACACTTTATCAATGAAACAAAAGAACAGCTTTATTTTATGCACGATTTCCAAAAACAACCTGTTCAACACGAAATACGTTTCTTCTCATTGTTTTCACTATGTTCGGGCCACAAGAAAAACATTAAAGAAATAAATTTAAACAGTTATATATATATATATAGCAATCTCAATCTTAGTTATTAATGTTGTAAGTTGCTGTTTAAGCTGCGTGTGCTGAGCTAAATATGATCACCAGTAAACTGAAGCACTCTATTAACCCTCTATAGGTTATAGGCTATAGCTTAACCAAACACATTGTATATGAGAAAATCTGATTTATATGCATAAATAAACACAATATTACAACATACAAATGAACAAGCGAACTTAACTGTGCTAGTCGTGTGGATCTGTTGTGGATGCGCTCTTCCCTTAACAACATGCTAAAACACGGGCGAACAAAGATTCCATCACATTATTTTAGAAGTGTTTCCAATGATATTTCAAGCAGTGAAAAACCATCATGGTGAACAGTGCACATCTGAAGTGTCTCTGCAGGAAATAATGCATTATTTATCGGCTCTAAGATATCGGCCAAATTCTTTTATCAGTAACTATAACAGAAAAATTAACATTTATTGGCCGATATCGATATGGTGGCCAATATATTGTGCATCCCTATTTCATTTTCTGAGGTGACATAACATCATATGAAAAACTAAGGCGAAATACATTGTATTTAGGATTTATGGATGAAATCAAATAAATGCTTCTGTTAAAGTTTGTATAAAGAGGTTCCAGTCAGTTCCTGTTCGTTTTATTGTAAGTCAAATAAGACAGATTACTGAAACACTCACCTTTTGTCGTTAATACTCTTGATGCCCCTGTCCCATTCTTTAAATATTTATGGTGACTGGATTAGGACTGGTGAAATGGGGAAGGTTGCTATACCTGAATACTTTATTTGCATGATTTAAGATTGTCTCCTAGGTGTTTTGACTTTTTGATTTCTAAGCACTGCCCCTAAATGTATATAAACTACAATGTAGCACTGCCTTATGCCTGTTTCACACATACTCCATCTGCAGGGTTGTCTTCAATGAGCCAAAAAAAGCTCACGTTACTCCTCTCCTCATCAGGTTACACTGGCTACCAGTAGCCGCTCGCATCAAATTCAAGGTACTGATGCTTGCCTACAAGACGACCACTGGCACGGCACCAACTTACCTAAACTCACTGGTTAAATCTTATGTGCCCTCCAGAAGTTTGCGCTCTGCAAGTGAACGACGCCTTGTGGTGCCATCCCAAAGAAGTTCAAAGTCACTCTCACAGACCTTTTCCTGGACTGTGCCCAGCTGGTGGAATGACCTCCCAATCTCAATTCTTTACTCAGAGTCTTTACTCATTTTCAAGAAACATCTAAAGACTCATCTTTTTCGACAGCACTTAACCAACTAATACTAGCACTTTTCCTTTTCTTGTCTTTTCATTTATTAAAAAAAAAACAAAAAAAACCTGGCTATGCGTTCTATACTAGACTAACTGAGACTTGTCATGGCACTTGTATACTGTTGTTGTTCTCTTGTTGACCTGACTGCTTCTATTGTTCTCATTTGTAAGTCGCTTTGGATAAAAGTGTCTGCTAAATGATTAAATGTAAATGTAATGCAGTGCGTATGTGGTCCATGTGCATTATGTATGTGGTGCAGAAGCAGCACAGACTCATTATGCTTTCACACAGGACACGTTTGCAGTTGCTGTTCCTGAAAATGCTTTTTCAGCATTGTGATCCTCTTTTATCACAGTACAGTAACAATGTTTCATAAACTCAAAAAATAGCTATAAACAATGTAGGCTATTATTCATGAATTTGACTTCTAGGCCTGTATAAGTTGCTCAAGCAAGTGCCAACACATTTAAACACAGAATACAGCCTATTCTATTTCCTTTTCTTACGTTAAAAGTAGGCTATCAGAAACATTTTAAATTAAAACTCACCACTGAAAGAAACAGTCGACCCTCGTGCCTTTTTTTATTTTGCATTTAAATTTTTATTATAAGCAATCCCGCAGCTCTTAAAAAATGTTAAGTTTGCTTTTCTATCACCACAAGTGCATCTATTATGTTGCCTTATCTAAAGGTGCACTTTTCCTGGTTTTAAACCTAGCCAAAAAGCCACGTGTTGGCTATGAAACAGTAGACTTTAATTATATACATTTATTGTAAAATTACTACAATCAATCCATGTTAATTTATTTTTATTTTTCTATCCAAGCAACTCTGTCCTTTTCTTTCTCCAATTCAAGGCCTTATTTCTGTGTAAAACAAAAGTCTGTCCTAGTCTCTCCCACACGGCATTCTTGAGATTGCAGACCATTTTGGTCTCTTGTTGTCCTTAAGCACATTCCTTCCCTTTCTCCATCATTCAACACCACCGACGGAGGTAATCCCTCTATCAGGCAGAGCTTGAGATCGTCTCATGTAGAATAGGAGTCTCTTGGAGGACAGAAGAGTTTCAAAACCTCCTTTCCCTTTGGTAATTAGTTTTTATTCTAATGGCTCTACGGCCTACAGAGCATAGGCTAGGCTGCACTAAGTGCAATCATACATCTGTCCTCACAGGATTCAAACACAATGAGAACAGGATTTTGGACGTAGGAGCAACTCAACAAATCTTATTTCCATTTTGAAACAAATAAAGGTGACAGGCAAAAGTAAAGAAAGATTCTTAATACTTTGTTGAAACTTAGTTTTAATCTATTTAGTTTCTGTATTGATCCATGTAGGATACATTTCGTACATACTAAACCCTCAATAAAATGACCTAGTATCTACTCACAAAAATGAACAATGTCCATCGTATCTCTGTAAGCTGTCGACAGCAGAAGACAGATCTAACTATCATTTTTTTGCCTATGGGAAGTCAACTGCATTGTTCTGGTTTGTGTCTAGAACATCTGTGCTGTTGACACATTAGTCCCTCAAGGCTGTTTCCGACTCTGCAAGTGCATGATGGAGACAGCAGTGAAAACAGCAGCTGTCATAGGCACAAATTAAACCTCATGCCACAGAAAGGTAAGCCTAATTAGAGTAGCATCATTTATTTTAATGGTGTACTTACGCACTATTCTATGATGGGGTTTTTTTTTGTATAAATTGTGCAGGTAGTTCGTTCACACTGAAAATCCCAAAAGAAAAAGTGCACTTTAAATACTCGGATGATGCACTTAAATAACTGGAAAAAAACAACAACAAAGTTTGGAATGTTGGACACTTCATGGTCATAACTGTCGCAGTTATAATTAAGTAGCGAAGGGGGAGGGGCTACCAGACTCGGATTAAGAATGACAAAATAACCTTTAATTCATAAAATAAACCTATAATTCATAAACTACATGCTTGAATGCATAGTGAACACGTATATAATGTATGAGTGCATAGTATGTCATTTGGGTCGCAGCTTTACAGTCTCAATTCTGCTAATACTGATCAAAGATTTTGATGACATCACCTTGCACTTCAGCTTCCCGTCAAACATTCTGCCCAATCAAATGCTCTCTAGATTCTAAATTGTCCCGCCCCCTACACTATAAATAGATGCTGAAGCTGTGGTTGAAATGATTTATGACACTGAAGACTAGAGTAATCACTGAAAATTCAGTTTTGCCATCACAGGAGTACATTACATTGTAAAATATATTTAAATAGAAAAGTGTTCTTTTAAATTGTAATAATATTTCACAATAGTACTATTTGTATTATATTTATGATTAAATAATTTCAGCCTGTGTTCCTGTGTGGTTACCATTGTCCTCCCATTACACCTGCACCAACATGACTATCCTGAGAAAATGTATCATCTTACAAAAAGGATACTGACTGTGAATGAAGATGACAGGATCAGTTACAAACCCTTGAAAGTAGACTGTCCTCCATATAACATTTCTCTCTTTTCTGACTCTGTAATCTCCCTCCTTCAAATGTTCTCTTCTCCACTAATTTCATTCAGCATGTTCACTTTGTATCTGACTTGATTAAAGGGAAACTGCAGTCTTCTTTTCCACTGTTCTCTCTAATTCTGATTGCTAGGCTGTGAAAGGAGAACATCTTGGCACATAAACATGCTCTGCAGAGAAAAGCACAGAAACAAAATGGATACTTAAGTAGCCAGAAGAGTTTGAATGAGCCAGGAATATCATGATTCATTAGCTCATTTTTGATGTGTGATGGCTGGGAAGAATAATACTTTCAAGCTTACAAGATCTGCTAATATTTAATAACATCTTTCTAATATTTAAAAATTTCTTATTGTCTCTGAGGTCTTTGCATGACAAATCAAATACTTTAGGTGAAAAGTACATTTATAATAGATTAATATTTCATGTTTATCAAAGCGCTAAATATGTCTTGATTTGCTTTACATGAGGACAAAATTAGCTCAGGCTGAGAGCAACTGCACCTCATTTCAATAAGAATACACTATTTATCCTTATGAGGAGGGTAAGTAGGAGAGAGACAGAATATGAGAGCAGGAAGAAGAAAGGAAGAAAAGAGTTGAAAGAGCAGTTGAGCTGTGGGAAAAGAGAAACAGAGCAAGTGTTCTTGAGAGTGAGAGGCCAGTCACAGAGCTCACACTTTCCCCATGGCTTATCAGTAAAAAAAATATATGCATGCAAATTACAGCAACAGTTACCGTACGGTGTTCGGCAGTGGTCAAAAAGGATGACAGTGAATTTTTAATCGATTTATTCAGAGATGAGAATTTGGTCATCAATTACATTACCACATAACCTTGCTGTTTGTCAAAAAAACAGTAGGTAATTTGGCCAGGGATTTTTATGCAGGTGGTGGGTGTTATGTGGGAGTGTTCTAATCTGTGATTTGTTGCAGTTTTCCTGGTAGCTTACCTGCAATCAATGGGTTAATAGGTGCCACCTGAAGGGAGCCACTTAAAGTCTTGGACACATGCTCTCACTCTCTCTCTCGTCTTGCAGCCAGCAGTAGTGTTTCTGCTTCTACAGTCCCCTTTTTTCTTTTAATATTAAATAAACTTAATTTTGATTGGCAAACTTTGTTGTAGTGTCCTTTATGTTGCATCCCTAGAGCCAGGGTTGTAACATAATGGGGGCTCGTCCAATTTGGTTGGTAAAAAGCATTGGTTTTCTTTTGATATTTTGGGGACTGTATTCGTTTGTTCCCTTTGATTGAGATCATTTGGTGAGTATGGTTGTTTGAGTATTTTTGAGTATATGCATGAGTTTTCCCGGTTAGGAAGGGTGAGAGTTCCAGCTGGGTTGATTATTCGATCCTTCCATCGGTTCACTCTTGTTATTTTTTCCTTTTTTGTTTTCGAGGTTATTCTGGGTGGAGACTTGTTCTCTGTCGGGGGTAAGCATTTCAGAACTGTGACCATTGATTAATTGGTTCACAGTTGCTGAGGTTTTGCTTTTAAAGTCGCCTCGTGCCCGGTACACCTCAGAAGATAGATAGGAGTTAGAAGTGTTAGGCAGGTATCCGGGTGGATCTCATGTGTTTTGAGCTCAGCAACCATGCTCACTTTTTGATGGAAGTGAAAGAGGAATACTTAAGCTAGGTGAGTTAAACATTTTTTTTAAGAACTGTAATGTTTATTTGGTCCATGATCCTAACTTTAGTGTGTTAGCAGTGTTGTGTGAAGTTCCTTTGTGGACTTTAGTGTAGACTAATGCCCAGTATTGCCTTTAGATATTCGTGATTGTTTGGGGGTGAGTAATCTTCTGTGGTTGGGTTAGTTCTACTTTGTTTAAAGCTTTGTTTGAGAGCATTTTTGCTGCTATTTGTCATTTTTGTAGCTGTGTGCTGTTGGACCTGTTGTGTTTGCTGAACTTCTATGTAAGAAGTAGTGTTACTACTTAAGTGTAGTTAGTGTTGAGTTTAGTAATGGCTTCTTTAGAAGACTTCCTAAAGCAACCTTCAGAAGAGTTACTTGAGTTTTTCACAAAGGATCAACTTTTGCAGTTGTCCTCTCATTATGATATTCCCATCACAAGTAGTGAGAAACGACTGAAGGATAGTGTGAAGGAAATCATTAGAAGTGTTTTGATTGACAATGGTATCTTGAAAGTTAAGCAGATTTCCCCACAATCCATGACTGCTCCTTTGTCTGAAGCTGCAATTGAGCTTAGGCTCCGAGAGCTAGCTTTCCAGGAGAAACAGCTAGAAGTTAATACAAAATTAAGAGAGAAAGAAATGCTTCTTGCACATGAACGGTCTCTTAAAGAGTTGGAATTAAAAGCGGCTGCTTTAACTCCAAGAGGTGATGTTTCTCCATTTGATGTTGGTAGACATATTAAGTTAGTACCTCCTTTTTCTGAGAAAGATGTTGAGAGATATTTTTCTCATTTTGAACGTGTGGCAACCACATCAAAGTGGCCTAGAACTATGTGGACTTTGCTTTTACAAAGTATCTTGGTAGGTAAAGCTCAGGAAGCTTATTCCGCTCTAAGCCTTGAGAAGAGTGCTAATTATGATGAGGTTAAAGCAGCTATATTGAGGGCATACGAGTTGGTTGCTGAAGCTTACCGCCAGCGCTTTCGAGGTTGTACAAAACTTGCTCACGACACTTATGTTGAGTTTGCAAAACAGAAGGAGAATCTGTTTGATCGGTGGTGTAAATCTCAGAGGGTGGAAAGTAAGGAACATCTTAGACAACTCATTTTGCTTGAGGAATTTAAAAACTGTCTGCCTGAGGCTGTTTCTGTTTATTTGAATGAGCAGAAGGCAGTGACTTTAGAACAAGCTGCCATCTTGGCAGATGAGTTTGTCTTAACCCATAAGGTACATTTTGGTGACAAACAAGCTGAGTTTCAGGACCGGATTAAGTACAATAGGTCTCGGTTTGTAGAGTCTGTGCCCCTTGCCTCATCACCTTCCAATAAAATGACTACTGACGGTTTGATTTCAGAAAGGGCTTGTTTTTATTGTAAGAGACCAGGCCATCTTATCGCAGATTGTCCTGTTCTAAGTAAGAAACAGAAGTCTGCAAAGACTGTAGCCTTTGTAAGCCCTGTGCCAAGCCTTCCATTGACATCTTCAGTTGCTGATGTTTCATGCAAGAAAGGTGAGTTAGCTGGCTCATCATCATTTCTGATGGATGGTTTTGTGCATCTGTCTTCTGACCCTGAACACAGGCAAGCTATCAAGATCTGGAGAGATACTGGAGCTTTTCAATCTGTGATTTGATGTGATGTCTTGTCCTTCAATGAAAAGTCAGCTCAAGGTTCAGAGGTAATTGTTAAACGTTTTGGTGGGGGATTTTTGTCTATGCCTTTACATAACATTAATCTCCAATCAGATTTAATCTCTGGCAATGTTGTTGTGGCACTTAGTTCCCAGATTCCCATAGATGGGGTGTCCTTTATTCTAGGGAATGATTTAGCTGGTGGGAAAGTTCTTGCTGTCCCTGAAGTAACCTCTACTGTCCTCAAGTCAGATGGTCCAGACGAACTTGAATTGGCATTTCCAGAAACTTTTCCTGTCTGTGCAACTACTCGTGCTATGTCTGCTAAGAGGCAAGTTGAAGCCAAACCTTTCAACAGTCAATCTGTGATTCCACTTTATGATACTTTCATGGCCCAAGGTGACATGAACTTGGCAGGGAGTGGAAAGATGTTTCCATCCCATGAACAGTTAATACTTGAGCAAAAACAAGATCCCACTTTATCATCCATGTTTGAAGATTTAGTGTCTGACGAAGTGCTATCAAATGTTGTTTCTGGCTATTTTGTTAGTGATTGGGTTTTGATGAGAAAGTGGACCGATCCAAAAATACCATGTGGGGATGGCTGGAGTAGTGTGTTTCAAGTGGTGGTTCCAGAAGTTTATCGATCTTACATATTGTGTCTTGCCCATGATCATTGTCTGTCTGGCCATTTGGGGGTCAAGAAAACTTTGGATCGTTTGTTAAGGCATTTCTTCTGGCCTGGGGTGAGGTCCGATGTGGCTCAGTATTGTAGATCATGTCATGTTTGTCAGGTTGTAGGCAAACCCAACCAGTCTATTCCTGCAGCTCCATTACATCCCATTCCTGCCATTGGAGAGCCATTTGAACATGTCTTGATTGATTGTGTTGGACCTCTTTCTCGTACCAAGTCAGGTAATCAATATCTTCTCACAATTATGTGTGCTGCTACAAGATTTCCTGAAGCTGTTCCTTTGCGCAAGGTCACAGCCCCTGCTATTTCCAAAGCCCTTATTAAGTTTTTCAGTGTTTGGGCTACCAAGAGTTGTTCAGTCTGATCAAGGGTCTAATTTTATGTCTCGCCTTTTCTCCCAGGTGTTGAAGCAGATGTCTATTCGGCATAATATTTCATCAGCGTATCATCCAGAATCTCAAGGTGCACTTGAGAGATTCCATCAAACTCTCAAGACTATGCTGAAGACCTACTGCAAAGAGTTTGAGAGAGACTGGGATGATGATGGCATTCCTATACTCCTCTTTGCAGTTAGAGAGGTGGTTCAGGAATCCCTTGGTTTCAGTCCAGCTGAACTTGTGTTTGGCCACACTGTGAGGGGGCCCTTGAAATTGGTAAAGGAGAAATGGTTAGATGTTGAGCATTCTACTCCTACTAACCTTTTGGACTATGTGTCTAACTTTCGTCTTAGGCTTAGCCGAGCTTGTGAACTGGCCAAAGAGAATTTGAAAGCAGCTCAGGAAAAGATGAAGACTTGGTATGATCGAAAGGCTAAACATCGGGTGTTTTGTTCAGGAGACCAAGTGCTGGTGCTCTTACCAATACTGAGCTCAATATAGCGGTCCATATACCATTGATCGGAAAGTTGGTGAGTGTGACTACTTGGTTAAGACTCCAGATCGTAAAAGGAAAATCCGCTTGTGTCATGTGAATTTACTCAAGGCTTACTTTGACCGTAATCAAACAGGGTCTACAGAGATCAAGGCCTTGGCTACACTGAATGCTCCATCTGCTGAGACCGTAGAAGGTGTTGCGGTCTCTGAGATTGCTCAGAGTAGATTGCCAAATTCTAAAATCTTGGCTGATTTAGACATTCAGTTGTCGTATCTAAATCTCTCTGAGCGCTCTGATATTATTCAGTTAATTGGTCAAGACTTGGCCTTGTTTTCTGATGTTCCATCTTGTACCAATGTGTTAGAGCATGACATTGATGTAGGCCAAGCTAACCCTATTAAGCAGCACCCGTATAGGGTGAATCCTGTTAAACGGCAGCTTTTGCGTAAAGAGGTAGAGTATATGTTGGAACATAACATAGCTAAACCGACTTTTAGTGCTTGGAGTTCACCATGTTTACTAGTTGAGAAACATGATGGTTCGTTTCGGTTTTGTACCGATTTTCGTAAGGTAAATGCTATCACTAAGCCTGACTCCTATCCTCTTCCACGGCTAGACGACTGTATTGACCAAGTAGGTTCTGCATCTTTTGTTTCAAAGTTAGATCTTTTAAAAGGCTACTGGCAGGTTCCACTCAGCCAGCAAGCCCGTGAGTTCTCTGCTTTTGTGACGCCGGACAACTTCTGTCATTATAAGGTTATGGCATTTGGAATGCGAAATGCACCTGCTACTTTCCAGCGTCTGGTGAATAGGGTGTTGGAAGGAGTTGCAGGATGTGAGGCTTACCTTGATGATTTAGTTATTTATAGTTCTACCTGGTCTCAACACTTGGCCCAGCTCAGGGATGTTTTCAAACGGTTAAAGGCTGCAAATTTGACATTGAACCTCTCCAAGTGCGAGTTTGGGCAGGCCACAGTAACTTACTTGGGTAAAGTTGTTGGCCACGGTCATGTGTCTCCAGTGGGAGCAAAAGTGGAGGCCATCGTGAACTTTGCTGTACCATCATCTCGGCGGGAACTAAAACGTTTCCTGGGTATGGCAGGATGCCACTGTTGCTACACCTTTAACGAACCTGCTTAGTCCTAAGGTTCCTTTTGTTTGGTCGGAGTCATGCCAGGTGGCCTTTGACAATCTAAAGGCCTTGTTGAGCAGTTCTCCTATTCTTGCTGCCCCTGATTTTAACAGACCTTTCAAGCTAGCTGTGGACGCTAGTGACTTCGGTGTGGGTGCAGTTCTTCAAGATGATTCAGAGGAAGTTGAGCACCCTGTGTGCTATTGTTCAAAGAAATTTGATATCCATCAGAAGCACTATTCTACCATTTGAAAAGGAAGCTTTGGCCCTTATTCTTGCTCTGAACCATTTTGATGTGTATGTTTCATCCAGTGTTTCACTGATTGCGACACTGATCATAATCCCCTAGTGTTCCTCCATAGTATGAGAAACTCTAACCAGCGCTTAATGCGATGGAGCCTGTTCTTGCAGGGATATGACCTTTCAGTCTGCCACATTCCTGGAAAGGACAATGTTTTGGCGTATGCTTTCTCAAGGTCGTAAGTGCTTGTTTATATTTCATGTACTTGTTGACTTTGCCATATGTTATTCCATAGCAATGTTTTAAGGGTGGGAGTGTTATGTGGGAGTGTTCTAATCTGTGATTTGTTGCAGTTTCCCTGGTAGCTTACCTGCAATCAATGGGTTAATTGGTGCCACCTGAAGGGAGCCACTTAAAGTCTTGGACACATGCTCTCACTCTCTCTGTCGTCTTGCAGCCAGCACTGCAGCAGTAGTGTTTCTGCTTCTACAGTCCCCTTTTTTCTTTTAATATTAAATAAACTTAATTTTGATTGGCAAACTTTGTTGTAGTGTCCTTTATGTTGCATCCCTAGAGCCAGGGTTGTAACAGTGGGAGAAAAACACTGACATTCTGGATTTCGGTCATCAAATCACCGACTCATGTAAATGCTGAAAATAGCTTACATGCCCATGAGAAACAATTACTGTCCGAATCTGGCTTTACAACGAAAGCAAACAGATCCACTCTTAAAAAGCAGACTTTCTTTCTTTGAGATGGATAACAGGTGACTCATACAGCAGGACTAGGAGACACACACACACACACACACACACACAAAAACTCTTGATATCCATCATAATCTCACAAACACAAAAACAGATCAATTAGATGCTTTCTTGACACAGGATGGCTTTGATTCATTTCTCTCATTTTCCAGGAACTGGGGCGGGTGACAGTAAGAGAGTGGCATTTTGAAGCATTTAAAAGAAATGAAGCAAAGAAAAAAGGGTTGGGATTCTTCATTATTTTTTTGTGTCATGATTAACTGTCACACAAGATAACTGGGGTTAAAAAAAAAAACGTTAATTGATTTTTAAGAGAATTTAAACCCAGTATACACAGGTTAAAAGGAAAATACAAATTTAAAAGATTTTATTTTGTAAGAGATTTTATATTTTGTATCTTCAGTATATAGCACAATTGTCCATTTTCACAAGTTCAAGGTTATTTCGATTATTTCAGTGTTAAAAGGTAAATCTGAAGTAACTGTACTTCCTCATTGTGTTAACTAAACAAAAAGAATGAGATGAAATAGTCTCAATAGTAACTTAATATACTAATAGAGATCTCAATGGTAACAAACATCATAGGTGTTCCTTTTGTGTTCCTTTTTACTACTATACTATTACTGTCTTACTATAGTGCCTCACTTTAACTTCTGTTCACAGTAGGGTAAGGCAAGTCTATAAAACAAGTCTATAAAATTACATTTAAGTGCATAAATTACTTAAACTTCCTGTAATATTTGAGCTAAGAGCATGAACATCAACTCAAATCAACTTGTTTAGTTTTGATATTTACCTTTATAAATTAACACAAAGTAGACTCCTGATGTCCGTAGGGCTGCACGATATTGGGAAAAAATTACATTGCGATATTTTATTTTTCTGCGATATAATATTGCGATATGAAATCTAATCTATTTTTTTTCTTACAAACAAAAATGTGGTGAGCACACTTACATTCTCATTTTAAATGATTTTAACATCGACACCGTGTCAATTGTTTAATATGTGCGAGGGAGAGAGAGCAAGACAGCGCTCGTGTTGTTTGAAGACGTTGAGCGTGCGGCCGGGGCTCGCTCTCTCTCGCGCGCGCGCTCTCTCTCTCTCTCTCTCTCTCTCTCTGGCCCATACAGATCAACTACGACAGCCTACATCGCACATCCTGCGATGGGACTATCGTGGATTCGTACATCGCGATATCGATGCTTAAACGACACATCGTGCAGCCCTACCGATTATGGAATCATTCCATAGGTTTAGAACTCAGAAAAGACAGAAAGGTTGTGTACTGAACCACTGAAGTCACAAGCCAGAGACAAAACACACTAGAACACTGTTACGACCCTGTTTAGGGACCAACATAAGAAAGCCATTCTAAAGGCAACAAACACCACAGTGGCCAGGGCAAAAGTTTAAGTTTCATTATACAGGTAAAATATATAGAAAAAATTGGAAAACAGCAAAAGTCTTCCGGGTCAGCTCACTTACCCATGCTTTCTATGTACTCTGTGGTAACTAAACAGGCAGTCACTCTACTCACCATCCTTAAACAAAAGAGAATGCGAAACAAGACTAAACACAAACACAAAACAGAGTTCCCAGGGCAAGTCGCCATTGAAGTGCCAGCAGTTCTTAAATAGGTAGAGGCTTCAGGTGTTTGTAATAGTCTCCGCCCACATCCAATTAGCAGCTGCACTCAGGAAGGGAAAAGAGAAAGAGCAAGGGCTCGTAACAAACACAGATAACTTAACCTGTTCTCTCATTGATATTTAAAAGATGTCACATTAATGTGGAGATGCAATGTGTGTTTAGCTGACAAACATTCAGCAAGGACACATTAAACTGACCAAAAGCGACAGCAAAGATATGGTGTTACAAAACATGTCAAATAAATGCTGTTCTTTTAAACTGTTCATCTAAGAATCAGGAAAATAATTAATCATTTTCCCACAAAACTACTAAGCAGTTGTTTTCAACACTGATAACAAGAAATGTTTCTTGAGCACCAAATTAGCATATTAAATGTATCTCTAATGGATCATGTGGCTGCTGAAAATTGCTGCTGAAAATTCAATGTTGCCATCTCAGAAATTAATTAAATTTGTTAATGTTAAAATAGAAAAGAGTTTTAAATTGTAATAATTTTTTTTGTAACTTTTTGATCAAATACATGCAGTCTTGGTGAGCATAAGAGACTTTAGAACCCAAACTTTAGAACAGTTCTGTTTCACTTTATGATATTAACAAAAATCATTTGTGGATTTTTTATGTTTTTAGTTTACTATCAAAACTTAAATCATCAAGAAGTAGCTTGTGATGGCATAACGAAATATGGTTAAAGGGGTCCTATTATGCGTTTTCACTTTTTCAACTTTAATTAGTTTGTAATGTTGCTGTTTGAGAATAAAAAAGATCTGCAGATCTGCAGAAAGATCTAATTTATTTAACAAAAAATACTTTTCAAAAACTACAACAAATGAGTCGTTTGAACTACAACGCATATTTTCCAAGTTTTGTGATATCACAAATATCGAAAAATGGGACGAGACCTGGTTGAGCTACATTAGAGAAGGCATAGAGAGTTAGTCTGAGTTGTCAAGGCAGACAAGCTTAGAGTGGTTACAATTATCCGAGTTGAAATCCCGCTCAAATTGATTTGATTTTGATGCAATATTTACACAGAAGCTCGCAGGTGGCTATGATAAGGATCAAGACATTTCCCGACAGAGAGGTGCAGAGTGCTGCCAATCACAACACACACTGGCCCAGCTAACCAATCACAGCACATTTCGTATTTCAGAAGGTGGACCTTTATTTGATACTTGAACTATTCAAGCCAGAATGAGGAGAGAGGTGTTGTAATAATGTAAAATATGTGAAAAATAATGTGTTTTTCCAACAACCTAGTATGAGAGCCTGTTACAGTACACCCCCAAAACAAAATCAAGACTTCGTGAAAGAGAACAATTAGGACCCCTTTAAGGATTGACATCGGGTATTTTCTTGTGTGAAGGGTACATTATGTAGTTTGAGACAGTTAGCCTAAATCATCTTTCAGCTCTCGAATCAGTGGAAATACAGGCCGGTTCTGAATGAGGTTCAGACACTTTGCTCCAGCATAAGAATAAGAACTATTTTGGTGGAAAACTTGTATTTATCTCCAAAACTAACCCAGTTCTCTCCATCTCTCTCTCTGCCCCAATTTATGGCTCCCTGCCTGAGCTTGGATTTACAAGGTCAACACTGCTGCAATAATTATCATTTAAGAGGGACCGTCCCTGCCTTAAATTCCATTCAAGACAGGCACACATTGAAAGGCTTAAAGATCAGGGATTTAGCTGATCTTGTTGCCAAAGTAAAGTATAACTCATTGCCTCGCCAGTTCTGTAATCCACAATCCCTCTTTCCTGTATTACATCATTTCATTTCTATCTTGTCTTCATGCCCCCTCCACATCTCTCTATCACCTTCTCCAAACACACTCTTTCTAAAACCTCTATTTTCTCACTGGATCCTCTTTTAACACACTGCCCTGTCCTCATTACAGTCCTCTCTCACTCCAGCACTCATGTCATTAACTCTCGCTTGTCAGCACCGCACTGACAAAAGACATTTCCATCCATCAACTCTCTCCTACCTAAATCCTGCTCCCCCAGAATGGTTGACCATTATAGTACTCTCTGCCTCATTCCTTTTCTCCTCCATCTCATGTTTATTTAATCCAATCTTCCTTCGGTGCCACTTTTCTCCCAGGAGTACGGAGAGATCTCAATAATTCAGGAGGCTGTCTGAGCTATGCTGGGCTAGCAGGACAACAATCACTGGAAACGAGGAACTTTCAGTGCCCCACTTACTTCACAAGCAGACTGATGGTCATCAATATTGCTCCAACACACGGCTTTCCACTGACCCGATCACTATGATCTACAGTAAACTGTCCATGAACATCTATGCTATCCTTAATGCCGCTTTTTCTTTATGCAACTGGTGGATGAGTCACAAAGCTCCATAATCACACAAAATGTTAACAGCATTCACGTCACAAAATCATCCTAGTAAATGTTACGGTGCACGTCAGTTTAATGTACTGGTTTACTGCACTCCCACAGAAACCATTTTACATCTAATCATATTAATCTTCTTGCAAACGTATAACTAATACAAAAACTAGATTTGCACATATCAGTGCACAAATTCACCAGGCGAAAGTTTTAGAAAAGGTGGGAGGCTGTGGTTCTACATAAAATTTGTTTAAAAATGACAGTTTCTTTGCAGTGTACAAGTGCTGTAGGTTTAATAGATGCAGGACAGGAAAAACCATAATCATAAATTAGTAAACAAACAGGTCTTAAAAAAAATTGCATATGCAAATATTATGATGACATGGAATTAGGAATGCACAGATTTAAAACTTCTAATAAAAATATAAACACTACAAGTGAACTTAGGAATAAAAACAAAGTACATCATGAAAAATGGATATTGATTTTGAAATTTGCTAAAGATTACAATGTTATTAAATTATTAGAGATTTTTAAGATTCTCTTTAAATAAGCAGCAAAAGAAATCTATCTGAAAATATTAACATATGGTAAATCAGCATGCCATGCACTATTAAATATCCAACATTATTTTAATGAAAAGTAATACTTTATATATATGTTACCAATATATTGTGTGTTGTTATTCAATCAATATTACAATTAAGTACAAACTAAACTTAGAGTGAAGTTGTAAGCAAGTTGGGCTGAATTAATTGCAGAAATTACTGAGAAGAGAAGAAATAATTAAAGTAGTATGAAAAATATCCATACAAGGACCGTAATTTCTCTGCTGCCATATCACCATATTACAACACATTCCACAATGTCATTTCTAATTACAATCCAATGGATCTCAAAAACATACTGCTTCTCAATGAAATTCCTTTAATGTAATAGAATAATTTTGTGCTTGCATATATGATTTGTCTTCCAGTGATACAGGCTCAATCTCAAAAGGTGCTCGCTAGTGCAGCATAAATGTATTGCTTGCTGAATCAACAGTCTTTGAACACTTAATATTTAAGTCTTCCCATTTAATTTTCATCACAAAAATGGAACCCTTTATTAGTTTGCCAAACTCAGATTGCATTTCTGCCAAACTAGAGGAGCACTGACGTACTCTATATTCCTCACAGCACTGAAAGGAATCTAATGCAATAATGTAAAAGGAATAGGGCTTTCTGTAATGCTACAGTAAATGTCATATTTACATATCTTATATTTACGTGTCTTATAACGCTTATGTTAATACATCTTATATATTATAAAATATAATTATTGCACAAATCTATGATGTCATCTTAGAAAATTTGAGGCCCACATTTAGCTAGCGTTTTAGTAAATGTTCTTAATGGAAATAAATGTGTAACACCATCATCTCCACATACATAAACTGAATGATTGAATGGTAGAGCATCTGCATTTGTGATTTCACTACTAGTGAGATCACAGCATAAAACCAGCTCACAGAGCACATACTGTGATTCCATTAACTTACAGTCTGCATGCATAATTCAGACACCTGGCATTACAATAATTCGCTCTCGCATTGACTGTCAGGTTATCAGACTGCTGTCTGTATCTTGACTCTTTCTCGAACTTGCTTTATCTATCTATCCCTCTTTCTATCTATTTCTCCATAGATACGCAGACAGTTTTACCCATCCCTGCCTCAACCAATTGTTCAGGGATTGAAGCTTGCAGGCAGGAAGTAGGCCAGTCTGTGTTGCACTTGGCATAAGGTAAAGGCAGCCGTTGCATTAAAAGACCAATTTTGGGTTAATATTCATCTAATCTTCAAACAGGGACCATAAAACAATTTATAAAACAGACTATGGAATGTGTTTTATATTTTTGATGGGGTTTGAGGTGGAGAAATCGCTTTGTAAAAAAAAAAATTACCCAGTCTATTGTGACTAAAACAGTCACAAATGTGGCAAAATATAAATAAATAATATTAATAACAATTGTAACAGCATCTCATTGGCATCACACAACACAGACCAATCCATGATTCGTGCCCTTATTGCCTGATTTTTATTAAAGAATGAGTCTCTATCTAAAAAATGAACACTTGGCTAATTTGTTCCCTCAATTTGCTAAATTGTGCACACAATTTACTAATTCGTTCTCTCGATTTATAAATTGTGTGCACAATTTATAAATCGAGGAAACGAAATAGTTAATAGTGCACACGATTTAGCCTACTATTTTTTTTCGGAATGCCATGTGTGGGGCTCCATAAGTTACAAAACACACAAATACAGTCATAATCACTGGGAAATCTAATCATAATAATTAGGAAAACTTGCTAGTTTAAATAACCAAACATAGTGATAGAAATAAGCATTTAAATTTAAATTTAATTCACTGTAGCAAAGTATCATGTAAAGTCAATGCACTATTTTACTTTATCTAAGCTGAGCGATTTGGTTGTTTAGTTCTAATTTTAGGAGCTGGGTTCAGAGATATTTTTTTTTTAGTATGGATACCCATTTATGCTTGATCAAATATTTTGAATGGGATATGGAGAAGCAAACAAGCTGTAATTTAGCTGTGAGGGATTTTATGAGAGTGCTTTGAATATAACTGCATCCTCACTATGAAATCAACATATCAGTCTTAGATAGCAAACATGAATTGGGGAACTGACCTAAATAAAGCTGTTAGCCACCAACTGCATCCCCATCAACAGCCCAGTAAATCAAAACTACATTAGAAAATCAGCAAAAACATCTCTTATAGATGCACTGTCTCTGACAAACTTCTGAACACACCTGCACTCCACCACTATCGAACCACACACTCTTTCTTGACAAAAGGCTGACAGCATTTACCACTGACATATCAGCAGTGAGTAACCAATAAAGGCAGGCAGCCAGTGGAGAGCTGAACTCACTGGACCTCATTCATTTAGCATCTGAAGGACAGAGTAGGCTGAAACTTTCGCTGACTAGCCACTTCCCAGAGTCCCATCAATCTACAAAGTCTTCAAACTCCCCCTGAAATTGGCCCTATGTGATCAAACTGGCCCAGTGACGTAACTGTTACTATTCTTACAGGGTGATCCTTACCTCCAGGGAGCTTGACGTCTGCTGCAAACGTATTGTAAAATGGTGCTTCTAAAAATAACATAACAGAGCAGCAAGTATCTGGCTTGTAAAGATAGGCACAATGCTTAGTAATTAAGTATCTTTTTAAGGTCAAAACTCTACTCAATGTACTGTGGTTTATTTCCTAATTGAGTGTTAGGACAAGGTTCTTGAGAGCCCACTTCTGTTCAACACCAGATTTGGATTCACATTCACATAAAGTTGATATGATAAAGATAAGGATTAAGTGGCAAGCATTCTTAAAATGCTGCTAGATTTAGTCATACAATATATCACTCACAAAAACTCCCAGTTATGAGCCAGTTTGCTCTAAAGGCCTGTTCACCTCAAGAACGATATCTATAAAGATACATAAAGATAACCATATTTGCATCCACCCCAATGCACCATAATGTTCTGTTTATTACACTGTAAACGCACACTGCAGTTTTGTCAAGCTCTTTGAAGCTGTACATTTTTTATAATAATTGTTAAAGTGATTCCAACAACGGTGTTCCTCCATTGTCGTTATAGTTGTGGTGTGGACTAATGCAATTCTAAAAATGAAAGAACTACATGATTACACTTTCTTTCAGTAAGAATATTCTTTTGTCATCTGGTATAAGACTGCTGTGCAGTACTTCAGTCCTTAAAGCAACAGAATGATATTTCCTTATAGTTTCCTTATAAGGCCAGTGACATGTCATAAGCCAGAGATTTTGCATGTCATATTTGTTTAAGTGCATCTGAGCGTTAAAATGGGTTGAGCTTGATTCAGTACACAGGAAAACACTGATACACACTTCAGGGATAAATCTGATAGTTTTTCTTAACATCAGAAGCAGGTAACAATCTATCACCCAGCTAATTGGTTGTATAGCGGCACCTCAACTTGCTAGAGATGTGTGGTTATAGTCGAACTAACAGGTTGTTCAGGCAACGACCTGTTAGCAGGTGATCGACTGACAACACAACTTCCTTTCAGTTAAGTTGTTCCGCCCACGCTGTTTCAGAAGATGTGGAATTTGTGTAACATTTAAAAGGCCAGATCATGTTGAAACACTATCACTGAAGTCAGCGGAGTACCATATAATTTCGCCTGTAGGCTCAATGTTTTGCAATACGTTACCTCAACGTGACTGACGCCCTGCTCGTGCATCTGTCGCGACGTGTTCAACCCAAAAAGGCCTAAATTAAAATAAAAAATACGCGCGACACGTAAACAGAAACACTCTTACCGGTCCTCTGCGCTTTAAAGTCACGTTTTTCCACAGGAGAAGGTGTAGCTGGTGTAGAAATCCCATTTTCGACGAGTTGGAGAATGAAGTCGCAAATTATACTATATTCATCACAGTGTTGTTGTGGTTTTGAGATTCCGCTCTGTCTGCATTTTGCCCTCCCCGGTGTGTGACAAAGCCAAACATCCTGAATTAAGATGGCTGGGTTTGTGAACAAACTGCTCTTTTGGTAGCAGCAGATGTAGATATTCGCATCTCATTGAGCAATGGGCGGAGATACTCCTGTCAGCTTCAGCCAAGCGAACGAACGTCTATTATTTCTATAGTAATTTGAGCGCATTGAGCGCGCGACCGATGTGTCAGGTAGATCAGATGTGATTTTTAAGATAATCTAGCGGCTGCCTCAGGTGGATTACTGATGCGCTGCTGAATCCTCATCATTCTGCGACGCCTGGCTATTTATAGAAACTCCATCGATGTGAGAACATTTTAACCTCACCATCTTTAGCTTTACTTCTGGGATTGAGGTAATGTGGACCGAGCTGGACAGACTTCACAGAGATTACATTTTATTTTGTGGCTGTCGTGGATTGCATGTCTATGATCTTTGATCAGAGTACTGAATGTAATTCTAGCTAGTTACCCTTGAAAAGAGTTGAGTGAGGAAAGCAAATAGCACCCTCTGTAGCATAGCACTGGTTTCACCAGTTCGGTGGAGAAAAAACAGAGCTCGAGTGACCAGTTACCACAGGCAGCACGATTTATAAAGAAAAAAACATGACATATAACAAATATTGTCTAATGGTAAAAGCACCCATTAGACACACATCAAGGCTAGTTGTGGGGCAACTCTGTGGGACACCATTAACTGAAGGATTATAAATATTTCCAGAGGCAATGACAGTGGCCGGGCCGTGCAGAGACCTTTGAGGGACAGGTGCTTAAAGTATTAAAGAGGCACATGTAACCAGAGATGGGACCAAGTCACACATGTGCAAGTCTCAAGTAAGTCTCAAGTCTTAACCTTCAAGTCTCAAGTAAGTCCCAAGTATTTTTTTCTTGGGCAAGTCAAGTCAAGTCAAGTCACAAGTTATGTCAAGTCAAGTCAAGTCAAGTCCTGTAGTAAGTCAAGTCACCTTTTTATTGTAATTTTACCTGCAGAATCTGATCTTAATAAAGTTAAAAGACAAGATATAAGTAACAGTAAATTCAAATAATTTGGATTTGCATTGTAAATACTCATGTTCAGTAAAATACATCATGGAATCAAACAAAATTGTAACTTCATAAAATTATTTATTTTTCACTTCTGCCAACAGAAATGTTTTACATTTTCAACATTGAGTCCATAAAACAAATAACAGCTAAACATCCAACAGACTCCTCTCTGAACACCCCCCCCCTCTCTCTCTCAAACGACGTGACATGACATGACATTTGGCCAAGTATGGTGACCCATACTCAGAATTTGTGCTCTGCATTTAACCCATCCGAAGTGCACACACACAGAGCAGTGAACACACACACACACTGTGAACACACACCCAGAGCAGTGGGCAGCCATTTATGCTGCGGCGCCCGGGGAGCAGTTGGGGGTTCGATGCCTTGCTCAACGGCACCTAAGTCATGGTATTGAAGGTGGAGAGAGAACTTTACATGCACACACCCACAATTCCTGCCGGCCCGAGACTCGAACTCACAACCCTTCGATTGCAAGTCCGACTCTCTAACCATTAGGCCACGACTTCCCCTCAAACACAGTTTACATACAACATTAAACTTTCTTACATTTCTTCTCTCTCTCTCTCTCTCTCTCTCAAGTTCAAGTTCATGTTGCTTTATTGGCATGACATTTGAGTTACAGTATTGCCAAATTTAGCATTTAGATACAGAATAAAATATGATTACAATAAAATACAATACAATAAAAATAGCAGCAGCAGATAATATTTCTAATATTAATAATAGTAATTATATACAATTAAGAATATCAAATAAAACAGTTGAATATAATAAATTATCCCTTTTGTATGGTGTGTATGGTGTATAAATATTTAGCAGCTATTGTGACTGCCGTCTCATTCTCTCCAAGTATATAGAGTAGTTTCTCTGAGTCATTTAGAGACAAGAATGAACAATTCAAAGCTTCAAACTGTGAGAAGAATGTTTCTCTTGTAGTGCTCTATTTGGGACAGACAAGAAGGAAGTGTTTCTCATCCTCTGTTTGATTCAGCTCACAGTGTTTGCCTCTCTTCTCTCGGTAGCCAGGATCTTTTATGTCTACCAATCTCTATTTCCAAATCATGATCACTGAGTCGATATTTTTAAAGGATTTGTCTTTCTTTTAATTGCTTGAGTGATAAGTAATTTGCCAGTTTTGTGGTTCTGTTTAGGGCCGAATAACACTGGAGTTTGGTTTGGAGCTCAAATTCATTTTTTATCATAATTATACTTCAGATTTTTGTCAACTAGTTTCTGAATGTTGGGGTTGTGATTGGAGTCAGAATCAGTTTGGGTTTCCTTCATCAGGTGAAGCACGAGTGTGTTTCTCTCTCTCTCTCTCTCTCTCTGTCACACACACAATCTCTCTCTCAGAGTACATCCGTAAGTCATTACCTCTATTACAAGGTATTGCACTTGCAAAATATAAGATTCGAGAGTCTTGTCTGCAAGCCGAGCACGATGTGGCCTATCCCACCATGTATGCGCCACCGGTATGCGCGCTCACAATGGAAGCAACGCGGTCGCGACGCGCACGCGGTGCGACACGCTCGACGCCTCAGGGGCGCAACTGTCCGAGCGCTTTGCAAACAAGGAGAAAGCGGCGCAACTTCTTCTTCTTCTTCCTTGGGTTTTTAAGGCAGTTGGTATCCAATATGTTACATTACTGCCATCTGTTGTCTATTACCATGTCACTTTTTTATTATATTCTTTTTTCCAATCCAGTCCTCTTTAAAAAATAAAACAAATATTTCTTTCCTTGCTCACTCTTTCCACATCCTAATATACTTTTTAAATTGTACTGTCCTATACCAATTTCTTGTAAGCTATATTTCAACTCTTGTCTTTCTTTTATAAATTTCCTGCACGACATAAAAATGTGACTAACTGTTTCTTCCTCTTGGCATTCATCGCATTGGCCTGTGGGATGTTTTCCTAACATATGAAGAGTTCCACTTAACTTACAATGCCCAATCCTAAGTCTTGTTATTACCACTTGTTCTGTCCTTCTATTTGACATCTCTCTTATACTGCCTACTTTATTTTGAATCATGTATAGTTGTCTTCCTTTACTTTCATGATCCCATTGATGTTGCCATATTTCCATTATCTTTTTCCACACTAGACTCTTCCCTTCTGATTTTGACAATTTAATTTCCATGTCAACATGTTCTTTTTTTGTTGCCTTTTTTGCCAATTTATCAACTTTCTCATTTCCCTGTATGCCCACATGTGCTGGTATCCACATATATGTTATATTTTTCCCTTGTCTACATACCCTTGAATTTAAAAACAAGATTTCATATAATATTTCTTGATGACTACTAGCTTTTCCAGTCTTCATACTCATAAGAGCTGATACTGAGTCACTGCATACTAGAATGTTAATATCCCTGCATTGTTCAATCCATTCTAATGTAACAAGTATAGCACATAATTCAACTGCATAAACATTTATGCTGTCAGATGTTCTTTTGCTAATTCCTATCTCATATTTAGGGATGTATACCGCAGACCCTGTCGCATCTGTTTGTAGGTCCTTTGACCCATCTGTATAAATCTCCGTATTGTCCTTATACTTGTTCTTATATTTAAAATATTCATTGATTATATCTATATTTCTGTTACAACCTTTAATTACTAAAAAAGCGGCGTGGAAGCGGCGCAACTAGCGATTTCCACGCGTTTTAGGCGCGAATTATTGACGACAAAAGCGATGACCCTCGGTACCCCTCAAGCTGAGATGTTGATGTAATGTGATATCTGATCTAAGTGGGCGTGGTCTGCGTAAGGTAGAGAGGGCATGACTGATGATGTCATGACATGACAACGCGATTCTCAGCCTGCGCTCCAGCGGAGTAATCAATTTTATTTAAAAAAAATAATTTATATATTTTATATTCAAACTGAAAACATAATGTGATTAACACTCAAGTCATTCAAGTCATCCTGTCTCAAGTCAAGTCAAGTCCCGAGTCTTTAACTTCCAAGTACGAGTCAAGTCTCAAGTATTTTATTTTTTGTCAAGTCAAGTCACAAGTCATAAAAAAAGCGACTCGAGTCGACTCGAGTCCAAGTCACCAAGTCACAAGTCCCCATGTCTGCATGTAACACAGCTTTTAATAGGGCTGTGCTCCTTTGCTGATATTTGTATTGAAATCTTTATTGATACAGCAGCAAATGCTGTGACACAGTTTTGAAGAAGAAACACAAAACAGAAAAGAGCATTTTAAGTTTAAAAGTTAAAGATCGTTTTTTCTTTGGACATCTTAAATACTCTAGAATTAGAAACTGAATTGTACTATTGATATTGTTATTATTTTTATTGAGTTTACAGGGTATGGTGGCTTTGCTGTTGTAAACACTAGGCTACTGTTGCTGTTTCTATTTAAAATAGAATTATATTCTAATCCTCTTCTGAATTTATACATTTTTTGAATAGTAATTAAAACAGGATTAAGTATAATTTGAAAGATCAGAAAATCAGTATAAGCCGGTTTACCAGTGTTGTTATAATTATTTTAATGCACTTTACGTTTTTTTAAATAAATACTGTAACAATAATAGTTCAAAGTATGAATAGTTTTTAGTCCGATAAAAAAAGACAAGACCCCTTGACTTCCTTTAAACTTTTCCCAATCAAACAGCAAGAATGAAAGAGAACAGACACCTTTGTTTATATTGCTGTGTGTAGAACTATGTTAGCTGCTTTTTTATATTTAATAAATATTTAATTTTAATAAAATGTAAATTCGTCCCCCGCACTTTATTTGGGCTGGTGTGTTCACACAGAAGTTTCTAGATTTAAATCTAGATTTAAATTCAAAGAGACAGTTTGATAATCTATGCATGGCCTAGTTTTATTTGTATCCAAAATGAGGACTGCACTCTCATGCAGTGTATGTTTCATTCATACTCGAAGCTGGAGGGTGCTCTCGCGCATAAAGTCCAAAATCAGACTCATAGAAGTAATAACTTATGAGATGCAGGAAATCTGGACAAAAATATCCAGCTATCGCTGTTGCTGAGCTGAATAAAAAGCAAAAACTTTTTTACTGATGAAACATGAAGACAATAAAAACACTATTGAGAAAACAGATGGTTTATATGTTGTTGTTTTTTCAAGTTATCTCCAGGTACTAAATAAATAAACTATATGATGCAATATTGATTGACATGTCGTTTAGTATAGAACTTACTGCCTTAGTTTGTGATAAAAATGGGGGGGAAAAGAGCTCATAGTAGCCTTTATAAACCAATCATAAAGTTCTCATTAGGAAAATATTGACCTAAAATATTATAGCCCCTTGCTGTAGATAACATTACTTCAACAGGCTACAACAGCTGTGCATGCTCTCTACATGTCGTTCCTGTAAAATAATTATAATGTAATAATATAAGTGAAAAAAGATCACTGCTCTGCTGAGAACTACACTTACCTGTAGCCGCGGTCGTTATTGAAGGTATTTGTTAGTGCATTAAATCTACCTTGCCTTTGAAAACTCAATATCCACAGACTACAGTATATAACAGAGAAGCTGTGGAGAAACTCGCTTTAGGCAGGGAGTGTGCCGGTGGTGCTCAGCCCACCCAGGAACATTTATGAACTATCAATTTCACCAGAGTCATTCATTCATGTAAAGGACTTCAGCAGCATTAAGGCACTGGCTACATTCTTAAGTCAAGGGACTGACAATAGAGAGCGTTATGAATCTTATTTTAGATGGCACCATTACTTTGATGTCAGAATGTACACAGACTGGAGAGAGAGACTCTGTAATATTTGCATGCTTTATCATCAGCTCTCTAAGCAGAAAAAAAGTGTAGAATCATCTGTACAGCTGGGTCAACAGGTAACTGACTTTTTCAAGAAAGCGGTTTCATTTAAAAGTGTGGAGTTTCAAAAGGTTATTTTGTGGCAAGATTTTCTTTGCCAATCACCTTATCTGATCTTTGAAAGCACTGTCAATTGTATTTTAAACCTGTCCAGGGACTTCAAAGTGCTAGTAAATTGTAACATTGATTTTTCCCAGTATTGCTTTATTAATATTCAAACGAGGCATTTGCTTCTTGATTCCAGCATCAGATGCCATTAGGTTACTGAATATTGTTGTGTGCACTCAATGTGTCAGAACGTCCTTACAATTCAGTATTCACAGGTTGCTATCAAGTTTTTTTTTAATCAAGTCCTCTTGTTGTATATTTTCCCAATTTTTCAAATGAACCAATTTGTAAAATTTCATAGGAACATTAAAAGCACTAACCCACTTTTCTGAGAGTTATTTTTTGAGACTGCCACACATGAAACCCCCCAGAATTCTGCCACCAGAAATCTAAAATATGTCAGAGAAGCATGCCAGCTCACTCTTGCATCCGTAGGATGTAAGGTATATGCATGCCAGGCTTAAAATCAGTTTAAAAACTGTTGTGCTTTTCTTTGTGGCCATGTAGTTCTGCTTTGAGGTTCTTTCTTTATAATCTTTAGTACTGCTCATCCTCGATTAAACACAAACCTGGAAGATCTGGGGTTCCATGAGTCCTTGCAAGGTCTCTGTTTTTATATGGTATTTATGTAAAGCAATTATTTTAATCCAACTTCATTGCAAGATTTTGCATATCCGTCTGTGAATCGGAAGCATTTTATATTCAACTCATCCTGATTTATTTTATAAATAATAATAAAAAAAACTCTTCCCATAACTTCCTGTGCTAAATATTATTTTTGGTGCAGAGAAACACCAAGCTACAAAATTGCTCTAGTCCTAAAGATAGCGCCAGAGTCAAGGAACCTTCTGGATATTTCAGTGTGGTTTTGATGCATTTTCCAGAGGTGGTGGTGTGAAGAAAGGCACCACACTCTTAAAAATAAAGGTGCTACAAAAGGTTCTTCAAGCGATGCCATAGAATAACCATTTTTGGTTTCACAAATAACCATTCAGTCAAAGGTTCTCTAAAGAACCATCTCTTTCTTAACTTTTTATTATCTGAAGAACCTTTTGTCAAACAAAAAGGTTCTTTAGATGTTAAGGGTTCTTTATAGAACCATTTAGAACAGGGGTGGGGAACGTTGATCCTGGAGGGCCTGTGTCCCTGCAGAGTTTAGCTTCAACCTTGAGAAAAAAGAAAAAAAACAACTACCTGTATCCTGAAGACCTTGATGATTAGTTTGTTCAGGTGTGTTTGATTAGGGTTGGAGCTAAACTCTGCAGGGACACAGGCCCTCCAGGATCAACGTTCCCCACCCCTGATTTAGAATAAAGGGTTCTTCTATGACATCATGAAGCACCTTTATTTTTAAGAGTGCCCATTGGAAAAAATGACAGTTATGCAAAGTGTGAGTGAAACCATGCATTGACATGATTAACTGTTCCTACATGTTCACGCCATCACATCAGATCACTAATAGTCATTTCTCTAAAGACTAAACTGATTTTATGCTGTCTAAGATCTGTGATCAACTCATCTCTTTGTCTTCACAGCCTCTCTGTGCTTTTCACAAAAGATTTACTGACACTGTTTTCATTTGGACAGATGCAAAATCAAGATGGTTCATGCTCTGAAAAACCTTTCTTCTCTTAATGTGTTGATGTGAAAATCCTGAAAGGGAACATTTTAAATGAATCTTTTTGGCAGGTAGAAATTTTTGTAGATAATTTGTATTATTATTTAAGAAGAGTATTTTATTTACATGATTTCTGATAAACACGTAAAATACATAAGATTCTAATAAGATTTTTTAAAAACCCATCAACATTTTGTCCTGAGCCCTGGGTAGAGGATCTCCTCGTACTCTCATCACTATGGAATCAGTAAGATTTTTAATTATTAATTCATTCCATCCTATCACACATGATCACGTTTCTGAATAGAATACAAAAGATCTGATCTGATTTTTCTCATAAATGGTTTTTAAAATTTCACTTCCAATTTAATTTGTTGCGTTTAAATGGCGTGTAAGCAAAATGCTAACATAAATGCTTATCTACTGCTTGTCATTGAATCTACTATCATTAAATGATTTAATGATAAAAAAAGACGGTCACTTGTCGCCACCTATTGGCATAATGGTGTATCCTGCAAAAAAATAAACAGACAAACAAAAAATAAAATTCACATTTACAGAGAAAAACTAAACAAAACAACCAACAGGATTTTAGGTATTTCAATTTTTAGAAAGTCTAAGACAGAGGTTTTTATACCAAGGATGCCCACATGTGATTGCCTTGCTATGAACCTGCTTCCTAAAATATAAAGGAACTACGTATTTTCATTTAAGAGGCCCAGATTGTATTGTGAGAAAAGGCATGACATTATAAAGAACATTCATGTCTTAAGGGCTGTTTTCTAAATTTCTAAATTTACCATGACCAATTTCACAATAAATACAGCTGTAGAGGAAGAAATTATTGACCTATAACTGTCAGGAAGCAGAATTGTTCTAACACTCAATTGAAATTTAGTACAGTAACTATACTTCTACTTAAGTTAAACATTAATGCTTGAATTATTCTCATTTGTAAGTCACTTTGGGTAAAAGCTTCTGTCTAAATTAATACATGTAAATGTAGAGGGACAAATAATTTATTTTTTTCCTCTGAATGCAGTCTCATAGTCCTCTCCATCAAAACCAACATGATTATACCTATATATCTGTCCAGTTTCATCGTCCCACTGATGGTGGCATATCCATAGATAAGTATATACATCTGAAACAAAAGTTTGGGCTGTATGGCGGTGAAAGTTTTAAAGAGACCTGTGAAAACGTGATGTGTTTCTATATTTCTCTTAGTAAATTTAAGAAAGTTACAAAAAAACTGGTATGTAGCTTTTCTTTTTAATGTCAAAAGACTTTTTCTATTGCCCCTACACGTCATAATGATAGGCATAAATATCGAAATACCATTAATATATTAATATCATGAATAATATATTCATATAATTAATATCTTAATATCATTCATATATTAATATCATTAATATGTATTTTTTTCTTTAAATTCAAGAGTTTTATCCAGTTTTGCTTGGGAATATATTGGGAATATATTGTTAAACACCATGCTACATCTGTGATGACCAAAAAAAATGCCTTTTAACGATAATTCTATTAAATGATACACAACATAGGTTGAGTTGTATGGCATCGTTATATAAAACAGATACTTTATACAAAAATATCTTTTCACAGAGTCTGTATTTGACACTAACGTTACACACCGAACAACGTCAAGCCGAACCCACGAATCGACTGTGCGGGATCCATTATCTTCCCTGTATTCAGCAATGCTGTCGATTGTTGATTACTTACCCCTACGGTGTACGGCAATGGCTGACAGCGCGGATGAAACAGTCCCTGCTTCCAAACCAGAGGTATTTTACAACTATCGGGAGAGGATTAAATGTTCCCCAGAGGAAGATGCGCGATTAGAGAGACAACATTTCTGGAAAGTCATCAATGCATTTAAATACTACAGGTAAACACTTGATTGCTGGACCATCAAAGTCCCATCTGCTCCACGCAGCCACTGTTCTTTATTTAAGCTTTTATATTATTTAACCCTATGGCATTGTTCATTTGGGGTGACACTTGTGTCGTTGGCGTTCAAACGTGAACGAACACTTTTTTTTCATTATCCGTGTAAAATCAATGTAATATATTTTTGTTCAATAATATATATTTTTTATTTTATATTATGAGAGTTTTATGATACTAATTAATATGTATGCAATAATTATAAGAAATTTTCCTATTGAAAATAATAATAAAAAGTCTATTCTTTTTATATTACTTTTCGATCAAGTTAAAATAGAGACAATGTCTTTTAAGTACAGTTTTTGAAGGCAGATGTGTGCCATCTGGTGGGAGTAAAAAAGAAAAACATCTGCAATTCCATGGTTTAGCTACTATATAGCTATATAAAAGGCGTATATATTTTTGTAAAGGCTTATATATATATATATATATATATTTGAAAAGTACAGGATTTATTATTATTAATAATAATATTAATTTATTTATTTTTGTGTGGTCACAAAACGACTGCCATAAAAGTCATCAAGTGTCGTGCCATTCCGATGAAGTAGCAATTTTGAAAATTTTAAAACATTTATTTATTCATTTTTTTGGTCTAAAATGACTGAACAACACCAGAGGGTTAAAATGAAAAATATCTTTATAAAATTCTGTTATGAACCCGACTGCTGATAAAGTTTTCATTTGAAATTTAAAGATAATGCCCTGGTCCATTAAACCTTATTTAATTTATTCTAAAATCAACATATTAATTTATTTATTTATTTAATTTAATTAACTTTTCCCTCTATCCTCAATATATTTAATGGATTCCACTGTGTTCAGAATTCATGTTTATGAACGTGTGAACCGAGCCGAGCGGCAGTTCCGATGCCTTCCAGATCACCACCAGCAACTTCTGACAAACTTCCTTCCCAATCTGAACAAGATACGCTACTGTGTCGACCGAAACCAAGAGGTGCTGCAGGCCATAGTGCACAACTGCCTCCATATGTTTGAGAACATGGAATATGGACAGGATGTAGGTGGCAATCAGTGGCTGTAGGTCTTACAATTAATAATGCTGTTGTTTTGTTTTTTGTGATGACAGAAGTGTGTTTTTTCTTTTCCTTTGTTAGTTTTAGTGAGGCTATTCATCTATAATGTTTTCCCTGCTTTTCAAAGGGTGACCCAAGGAAGGTGCGGCCCTCCACGACTTTTGACATGGACAAGCTGAAGTCAACCATAAAGCAGTTTGTCCGTGACTGGAGTGAAGCAGGAAAGGCTGAAAGGGACAGTTGCTATAAACCTATTATAGAAGAGATCCAGAGACTGTTTCCTCCTGACCAGTGGTAAATATACTTTGATAAACATATACTTTTCAATTTATAAAGATAAAGAAGTGAATCAGACTCCTGGTGATATTTCTGTCTACAGTGATGTGTCTCAGGTCAGAGTGTTAGTGCCAGGGTCGGGTCTGGGTCGGCTTGCATGGGAAATCGCTCATCTGGGCTATTCGTGCCAAGGCAACGAGTGGAGTTTCTTCATGCTCTTTTCCTCTAACTTTGTTCTGAACAGGTACACCACATTAACATCTTCACAATTTAAGTAGAACTGTTCACATCAAAATTATGACATATCAGAACAATAGATATATTTATATTTATTAAATTTCTCTCTCTAAACTTGGGGAACTGCCTCTATTAAGTATTAGTGACATGTTAAATTGTCTAACTTGGAGGCATATGGTAAAACACACTAGAACTTTAATTTCTGGTTGAACTTCTAGGATTGTGCATATCACAATACTGACTACAAATGAAAAGCAATCAGAATAGTATATGACATCTGTATTAACGAGGAAGCTAACTGATAATTTGTCTCTCAGGTGTGATAAGGAAAATGCGCTGACTCTGTATCCCTGGATTCACCAGTTCAGTAATAACAAAATGTCCTCAGATCAGACAAGACCTGTGTCCTTTCCAGATGTCAATCCACAGAGCCTCCCCGCAGACTCCGACTTCTCTATGGTCGCTGGAGACTTCCAGGAAGTATACAGTGAACCTGGTGAGTTTGTGTCTTATTTTAATTATAATTTGCATGTGGAGACAATTACACATCTGAAATTGTAACATTTCAAGTTTTATCTTCCGTACAGAAATGTGGGATTGTGTTGCTACTTGTTTCTTCATTGACACCGCCCACAATGTTCTTGATTACATTGAAACCATCTGGAATATTCTAAAACCTGGTGGTGTCTGGATAAATTTGGGTAAGTCACAGATTCTGCAGAATCACTTTCAGTAAAATTTAATCTAATCACAGGTGTGGTTGAAAGCTTTTTGTATCTATTCTCAAAGGTCCACTTCTTTATCACTATGAGAATATGGCCAATGAATTGTCCATTGAGCTGAGCTATGAGGAAATAAAGGCTGTCATTTTAAAATATGGATTTGTCCTGGAGGTAAATAGTTAATCTGTATATCTAAACTCATTTTTCCTGCAAGCTATTTTTTATTTAACAGTAAATTGTTTTTATAAACTGTATTACTGTATTTCTTTCCACAGCTGGAAAGAGAGTCTGTTCCCAGCACGTACACCGAGAACGACCGCTCCATGCTCAAGTACCTTTATGACTGTGTCTTTTTTATCATACGGAAACCTGCAGAACAGCTGATCAACGGAGATCAGACACCTAAAGACGGCCAGACTGAGGATTCTTTACAGAAAACAAGCTCAACATGACATTTAAAAGAGAGAAGCTCTGGACGAATTCTCAGACATACAGTATGGCCCAATAATAAACTGATGCTTTTAATCATTATAGCATATTCCTGGTAATACAGCAAGACTGGAGCTTTGTTATGTGCTGAATTATCTTTATATTTACCAAAAATGTTATGTTTTGGTGCTTTGCATTCGAATTCCTCAGGTTTTCGTTGCTGCTTCAGACATACATTTCAGTGTTTTCTTGCAATTATTTACATTATCAGAGTTTCTATGTCCAAATCATATTTACAGTCTGAATTTGAGCCTGCTCTGGATCTTGCACAATTATTTCAGCCTCTCCTAGGAAAAATGTTGACCATCAAATTGTACTAGTTGGCAGCACTAAAATAAAGTTGTTTTAAACTGATTTTTCATGATCTTGTACATATACACGGCAATAAAACTTTTACAGTCAAGAAAATGGGAATAATTTTTTCAAAAGCATGACCGTTTGTTCTAAGCATTGGCTTCTGTTTATTATTCACCCACAAAGTCCACAGTAATTGTTTGGAAGGTAGTGAATAAAATATGACGTTGTTGTTCGACCTCTCTGGCCACAGAGGGCGCTGTATTCAAACAAGCGTCTCATCTTCAGATGCACAACTGTCGTAAACAACTGAGAAATTAAACCTCTGCGTAGTGCGTACGTTAAAAAAATGCTCTTTTATAGAAGCTAAGCTTTGAATACGTCTGGTCGCATACATCATGACCAAACGGAGAGCAGAGAACATTTTGCCTCCCGAAGTCCTCCATAAAAGATGTTTCCGTTCTCTCTCCGATAAAGACAAACCTGTCGGAGGTGTGAACGTGATCCAAAACGCAAATCCATCCACGTTATTATTATCAGTGGCTGGACAACGCTGCAGGAAAAGACCGAGCTATCTCGAAGATTCACTGGATACCGATAACCTACCGAGAAAAGTGGCTTTAAACAAGGTTAATTCAGTGCTGGGAGACAGGAAAGCATGCAAGTCTAGAACATTCGAAGATGATGATGATGATGATGCTGGTAGACCGGTCACGCGACGGTCATCTCGCGCGCTTCAGACTGAGTCAAAAAAACTGACAGACGAAGGGAATAACATTACTGCAGGAGACAAGGTAAAGTTTCACACGAACTAGTACAAGCACCTCAGCGCAAACTCGTGGTGTGTGGCAGCAGGTAGAATAATGTGCAACGATGAACATGTGGTGGCGCTAACGTTACGTGAACACTATGATATCAGTATACATATATTTCAATAGGCATGTGCAATGCTTTGATGGTAGACAGACACTTCTGCTTATCTTAATTATATGTAAAGTAAGACTTAGCTATACGTGGGTTTATATAAGCTATATGTTATATAAGTATATGTACATCCATTGTTTTATTTCTACCTATCTATCTATCTATCCATCTATCTATATCTATTCGACCCAACTTAGTTTTTTCTCTCTAAATTTCTGTTTAACTTTAAGATTTTAAATGGTACTTTAAGTATAATTAGCATAGTTTATTTAACTTCACCCTTGTTGGTGCAGGTTGTTGCTATAGTAAACGCTTTGGAAATTCAGCTCTGTTTGTGTCCCACTATAGGTGATGCACACAGATGAGGACCTCTCTCCGTTCAATTCCTTCCAGTTCTGGCGGGTTCCACTGCCTGAGTTAGATCTCTCTCTCCTGGAGACTGAACCCTCAGCTGGCTCCTACATAGCCACTTCCACCAAAGACTTGGAGGCAATGGAAATGTGAGGAGATCCCTAATGCACACAATGACATTCTTGTTAAGATGTTGTATAGGTGTTGCAAAATTACCTGCCTGGATATGATGAGATGATTCCCCCTGGTCTGCACTAGATGAACATAACACAGTCTTGTGATGTGTACAGTGTGAAGGCCTCCAGCAGAAGCTTCCATTCTGGTGCAAATACATGGTCACATGACCTCGTATTCCTGTCCTACAGAGGTCAAGTGTTCAGAAATTTGAAAGCATATTTGACTAATCATTTAAGGTGTTTTTTTTGTTTTGTTTTTCAGTATTGCTGTGAAAGCAATTATATGTCAAGGTGACGCAAACCTTTCTTTTGCTTGGACTGAGCCAGATTTGTTTATGTTTATGGTATTCATTAAGTATATTTTGTAGGTGTTTTGTTTTTTTGTAAACTTTAGGGCTTTGTTCTTTTCGTCTGAATAACATTATCATTTTGGCAACAGTATGTGCTGCTTCAGATCTTAGTAGAGACAGCAAGTGCTTTGTTTGTTCCAGTGACCGGAATCATAATCGCTAAAATTGCTCAAAAGCAATAAAATGTATTTTTTATACTTGATATTATCTTGCAACGTCTTTGACCTGTCTGATTTCATAATTCTTACTTTTGAACAGTGTTGGGGTAGTTATTCAAAAAATTTAATTAGTTACTAGTTACTTATTTTTTTGCTATAATTCCTGAGTACTGAGTTCCTCAGTAAATAAAAATCTAAATATGTAATTGTTGGCATGATCGACATACTTTACTTTTATGCCATGTATTTGATATAAACTGATATATGAGGCCCTATTATATGGACAACTAAATATCTAAAAAATAATGGCAGTTATCAGCCAATGCGATTTCATAAGATATTCGATATGATTAACATCAAACTGTCAGTAAACTTGGCGGGTCTGTTGAAACTCGAAAGCAAGCAAATGTTTCATTCGGTTTTTGACAGAAGGAGGCGCTATAACAGTGGGAAACAATTTAAAGTGTAACTAAACCCCTGCTCAGAGCCTGACTCCACCCACTGACTATATTTGAAAAATGCTGAAAAGTGGGCAGATCACAGCGGAGATAGAGGGGACGAACCGAGGGGCGGGGCTGAGCGAGTGTGGCGTGATCCTGAGACTCGCAGTGACGGATTGATTGACAGCTGCTGTCAGAGACGCTAAAATGGAGAGTGACTGTAATGACGCAAGTAGCTTTGCAACAGAGCGATCATTTGAAGTAGAGGACTTTTCTCCCCCACTTTTACCTGAAGTGGAGGGTGTCGAGGTGTCTGTTCATATCAATTCGAGCCGCTGGCTCAAACTGCGGTCTTACCTCCCGCACCGCGTCGCTTTTCAGCGCGAGCTGTGTGGAGAAGCCCATTTCCACCTCCATTGCATTGGAGAAGCAATCCCGTGTAAAACGCAGTTTGCACACTCGAGCTCTAGGCGGGAACTTGCGGTCTTCCAGGCCAAATGCATGCAACCACTGGCGCTTAATTTTAAAGTCTGCTGGTAAACTATGCAGTCCAGCAGTGCTGTAGCAACCAGCAACACACCTCCGTACCATCCTGACCACTGTACTAAATACAGATAAATCTACGCTAACTTGAAGATCTAAATAACTATATAATTGCTATGCTAAATAGATGCCATAATAGTCTATCCTGGTCGTTACCAATACTCGCAATTCCAGCTCCTGACTCACTACAGTGATTTTGATGGTTTTATACTGCCAAGGGCGTGGTAGCTCGTACCAAGGGGCGTGGTGAGCTGGAAACCGCTTACGTCACCTGCCACCGCTTACGTCACTTGGGGAAGTCGTGGCCTGGTGGTTAGAGAATCGGACTCCCAATCGAAAGGTTGTGAGTTCGAGTCCCGGGCCGGCAGGAATTGTGGGTGGGGGGAGTGCATGTACAGTTCTCTCTCCACCCTCAATACCACGACTTAGGTGCCCTTGAGCAAGGCACTGAACCCCCAACTGCTCCCCGGGCGCCGCAGCATAAATGGCTGCCCACTCCTCCGGGTGTGTGTCCACAGTGTGTGTGTGTGTGTGTTCACTGCTCTGTGTGTGTGCACTTCGGATAGGTTAAATGCAGAGCACAAATTCTGAGTATGGGTCACCATACTTGGCCGAATGTCACTTCACTTCACCGCAACATCCAATAGGAAAAATCAACTGCAGTAGCCACCGTTCAACCTGAAGAGGGCAGCACTCACACGTTTTTACACCATATATTGTAGAATTAAAACACTTTATACTCAAATGTCAAAAAAGTTACTCGAATCAATGAACAGCACTAATAAAGCCCCATTCTTATAGATCATTAACTAAAAAAATTTGGTTTAGGGTTTAGTTACTCTTTAATGTACATACAAACTGGTGTTAATTATATCAGTAGTTATAGTTTTATTTTAAATGCGAGTGATCGTGAGCTTAAATATGCAAATAAACCAAATGACTGCTATTTGCAGCTATGTTTGATGATTATCATGCAGTTGATGTTTGTCTGCCATTCTAGCTCCGTCTGCACAGCGTGCAGCGTCCATTTTGCAGGTGTTTTACCTGTGTTTTTAAATTCCACACTGCATTTTGTGTTTTAACGTAACAGGGTTACAACTTAAAGGATAACATCCTGGCAGAAAATGGCTAGTACCTTTAGGGGTTAGGGTTATATATACAAGCTAATAACATGCTGTATCATAAATGTGCATTTATTATTGACTAATTGGAACTAGCAACTTTATGCACATTGGATGTTTGTACTGTTATCTTTCTCCAGCTCTCTCCAGGTTGATGTGCTGTTTGGCTGGCTATATGTTCAATGGTTTCCTATTTTCATGTAATTTAGATGAAAATATGTGCCTCATTTGAGTCACTTTAAAAAAGTTGCTATATGTTGCCAAAAAACTTTTTAAAAATAACTACATTTATTGCTAGGTGCTTTTTGAAAAAAAAAAAAAGTTGATAGGGTAGATTGAAAAACTAAATCGCTAAGTTGGCAACAGTGATTTTAAGTTTGGAATTTTGTTTCCCATCTGTGCCTGGTAATTTCACCTAATAATTTCTGGATGTATAGACATAATTTTCCATCTCACATTAATGCAAGTTTTTTTTTTTAAATGTGAAGTATTTTTAAAAGAGTCTTAAAAAAAAGTCCTTAGTGTTAATTAATAACAAAAATAATAAAACTTTGTTAAATTTTATGGAGAAATTCTTAATAAAAATGCCTCCGCTATGCTTTTCAACTCAATTGTGGTAAATGTGTCTTTAGGGAAAAGGAATTTTTTTTTTGTTCCTGTATGACGTATGATTGCAATAACATTAATAGGCTGTGTTGTATTTTTTGTTCCTTTTTTCCTTGACTGGCTCACTCAGCTCTGAAGGAGATTTGATTAGTAATGGTATGTTGCATTACACACACACACACACACACGTTTGCTTTTGTGAAAAGTGGGGACATCCCATAGGCATAATGGTTTTTATACTGTACAAACGGTATATTCTATGGCCCTTCACCAACCCTACACCTAACCCTAACCCTCACAGGAAACTTTGTGCATTTTTACTTTCTCAAAAAAACTAATTCTGTATGATTTAGAAGCGTTCTGAAAAATGGGGACATGTCATTATACAGAGTTGTGTCCTGATATGTCACAAAAACAAGAGCACACACACACACACACACAATATAAGAGTGTATGTAGGCTATATCTGTGAAAATAACGAAATAATAAAATGCCAAATTTACCCTGCAAAAGTGGCACAGAGGCACTTTTGAAGTGGTTTCGATTTTAGTTGTCTTTACATAAGACAGTTTAATGCCTATCAGAGATGTCATAATTAAATACATTTTATAACTGTATACTTTGATATACAGGTGCTGAAGTGGGTCAGAGCAGGCATAACTTAATCTGGTTTTTATGCAGAATTTTAAGCAGGCACAGAGAAGCCTTAACTCAGATGTGTAAAGTTTATGTATATCTGTATTTCTTTAAGAGAGTTTATGTATATCTGTATTTCTTTATGACCACATCTGTGTTATTTTAGCATTATTTATATACTATTATCTTATTTTAAATATTCTGAATTAATTTCATAGTTTCAGTTTAGTTTTCATTTTAGTTTCAGTTTTAAAAATGTTGTAATGTGTTTTTGTCATTTTATTACCTTTTAAAATAATTCTATTTACCAATTCAGTTTTTGACCATTTTAATACTTCAGATTCAACTTATTTTATTTGAGTTTGTTGCCAATTTGTTGCAACATTTCTTATTTTTATGTAATATTTATTTTACTTTACTTCAGCTTTATTTCCGTGAACATAGAAAATAGGGTACAGTTTAAAATTTTCTTGCAATTCTGGAAAAAGAAGTCAGATTTCTGAAATAAAAAGTTGCTGCTACCTTTTTTATTCCTTTTTTTGTTCCATTTGCGAGATGTTAACTCAAAATTCTGAGAAAAAAAATACACAGAATTGCAAGATTTGCATCCTCCTGACTTTTTTTTAATAGCGAGAAACTGAATTGTAAGATAAAACATCACACTTTTTACTTTTTTTGTATTACATGTGAAAACGAGCTTCCATACCTTTATCTCTCTTCTTTTCACATTCATCTTGGCTCATGTCATCTCTTTCCTCAGATGTTATTGTGGGAAGCTGATCATGTGGGTCCTTACTCTGGCTTGCCCTGGACCTGACTCTACTGATGAGGAGGAGTGGTCAGTGCTGCGACACACCAGCGTCAGCTCCACTGATGCTTTTGGATCACTGGACTTCCAGGCGTGCCAAGGTTGGTGCATATAAGGATGAATAACTTTATTGCAAACTTTTTTGAAGATGTTTTTATGCCAAACAGTGCATTTATGATATAGAATTGTGCATAGTTCACACAGTAGATTGCTACAGTAAGTGAGAAAAAAAGTGTATTGCGTTTGAAGTCTGGATAATTATCTTACAAAAATGTATTGATTCGCTACAGGGGGCCTTTATTTACCCCTGGAGCCGTGTGAGGGACATTTTATTAAAGATGCGTGCACTTATATCACGTCTTCTGAACGTGTCACGTCTTTCCTGACCAAGGAAATTTTTTATATAACTCCAGTTATTCTGAAAGAAGAAAGTCACATACACCTAGGATGCTTCGAGGGTGAGTAGAAAATGGACCAATTTTCATTCTTGGGTGAACTAACCCTTTAACTAAAACAAAAAATGAAAAAATTTCCACTGTCATGATTTCAGGAGATTCAGATTAGTTGCAAATTATAATCGTCAGTTCAAGAAATACCATTCAGTCCTCACTTAATCTTGAACTCCACACTCATCAGCAAAGTTCTTGTCTTCTAAGCTGTGAAACTAGTGCAACATAGTCAAATCCACTTCTGCATTTCTCTGGCTGTTTCCTCTTCTCCTATCTTCTTCCTCTCTTCTCCTACTTGGCGGTAAACACTGCTGTGTATCGGTCTCTGTCACTACGCCGATAACTCTGATGCTAAGCCTCCATCAAACAGAATGTTGTAGTTTACCACACCCATCCCACATCTCTGAGCTTCTAAATTGAGAGAGAACAGAATAATTGGAATGATGGTGCATGAAAAATATTTCCATATTAATCGAGTAGAAGGGATTAATTTGGTCCCCAGGCGCACAGATTCTTTGATTGGGTATGAATCACTCATGTGAAGAAGAAATGCCAAAGGCATGTTAAGAGAAGATCATATCCTCTGGGTGTCTTCTAGAGTTACATGCATTTATATATTGGCATGAGAGCCTGGTGGTTTAAATAACTGCTGGCTATACTGAACATGACACAACAGCAGTGCCACTAGTTTACAAATCTGTTTTAATGCTGGCCATCTGTGTTGGTTAAAATTTGTTTTTCTTTATGGACTGATTTTTTTTAATCAGGAACTTTTAACCTTTAAACGGAAACTTAGACAATTTTTCATTTTAGATCACTCTTTTTGATTCTGATTCTGAGGACCTTCAAGAGGCAGATGCTGCGATCCCGATTACATCACTGAGAGGTATGTAATAATGTTATCATATGAATTAAATGTTGGATTAATTAAAATACAGGTACCAGAGCTTCCCCTGAGGAGCAGGTAAATATCACGTTGGCCTGGGACAGAGCTGATGTAGCGAAGGACAACATTCGTAGATGTAGGTGTACGGGCAACAGTGGCAGGTCCAGTTGTGATTTTACAGCCAGGAATCATGTATTTATGAGTTAGAACAGATGTGTATAATCCAGTGCTGCATTTGGAGCAGACCATGTAGGATGCATTGTTAATGGATTGTCTCAGTTTTGTGAAGCTGCTGATTGAGAAGGCATGACCATGAGCCGCTTCTTGACCAATTCTTGTCTGGAACAGCTCTACAACAGATTAATTCCCATTTAACGGTTACATGAAGCTTTTGTATCTGATATAAGCACATATATCTGATCCTTCTTATTATAAGTAGGCTACATCTGTATTTTATAGCTTTAGGCTCCTCAGATCATTTCTTTCGACACATCACTGAGGATGCCAGACAGGTTAGTATAAAGCACAACCTAGAAGCTATTTCTGTTCTTCATTGTGTGGGAGTCAACAGGGAGTCAGACAATTATTGTTAGAATTTTTGTGGAAAAATTGACATAATTTACTAACTTAATTAACTAAGCACCAAATCAGCATATTAGAATGATTTCTAAAGGATCACATGACAATGAAGAATAGGCTTATTCTCACAGAAAGAAATTGTCTTTTCTCACACACACACACACACACACACACACACACACACACACACACACATATATATATATATATATATATATATATATATATATATATATATATATATATATATATATATATACAGTCATTTGTAATTGCAATAATGTTACAAGTTTACTGTGTTTTTCAATATTATTATTCGATCCACCAAGGGGTACAATCCACTAAGGGGTCCTTGACCTGAAAAGTGTTTCCATAAGCATTTTCTGTGTTTTTTGTAGAATCGTCTGCCTGCTGTTTATAGGATATCTTTAATCGACATTGGAATGGTGATAAAATACCTGATTGGTGGAGCTTATAGAAGCACATATTAACACAAGAGCTTCCATAGCCCAGCCAATGTTTACTTTCTTTCTGATTCATTTGGATAATTATTTTAATTATTATTTTAATTATTTTAATTGATAATTATTTTTGAAATTGAATTAGGTTTTTTTTTTTTTACTTGGATAGGAGGGTGACAGAATTGTGTCTTTGCAGGAGTGTGTGGTAATGCCTCAGGACGTCAAGTCAACCCCCAAGTTTATATGCTATACTTTAACAGCCTGTTTGTGTGGGCAGGGCTCAAGCACCAGCAAGAGATGGCGATGTTCCTGTGGCAGCATGGAGAGCAGGCTATGGCCGGGGCGGTTGTGGCCTGCACGCTTTACTGTGCTATGGCAGTGGAAGCCAAGGAGAGCAATATGGGTGACACCATGTCCGAGGAGCTGAAGAAGAACTCTCTGTCAGTTTGCATTTTTCCTCATTCTACAGCTTGTAATACAATTAGAAGTGACCAAATCTCAAAAGATTAAGATATGTTTAAATATTTTGAGTTTGAAACTTGTCTACCTATAAAAAAAAAAAAACAACAACAACAAAAAAACAATGCAATGTGATTTTATTGATCTTTATTGAGAGTTTGGACAGTTGGCTGTGGATCTCTTGGATCAGGCTTTCAGAAAGAACGAGTGCATGGGGATGAAACTGCTGACCTGGGAGATGAAGGACTGGACTAATTTCACTTGTCTGCAAATGATGTCTCCTCAATGCTCAAGCTCTTTGTGGCTCACAACTGCACTCAGATGCTCCTCACAAAGTTGTGGATGGGCCGGCTCAACATGAATAAGAACTCCTGGTTCAAGGTGTGTTGAATTGAGATGCTTGTTGACTATGTTTTAAAGTTCTAACTTACATACATGGCTCATCTTCTGCAGCATAGCTGTAGATGAACTAATACCGTGTTCTGTCATGAAACTCTAGATGGCGAAGGCTGATAGGTTCTAACTCAATCTGGCATAATGAAAATTTTATTCACATGGCACAGCTGATTGGTTCTTTTTGTATCAGCAGCCAGTAAGCCTGCTGCTCAAATACTTGGCAGGTGCTTGCTGTAGCAGTTGCAGCGCTCTTCAGAACCTTCCACCTTCACCAGCTCCACCTGTACAGATCTGCTACGGGGTGATGTCATGTATGTTTTATATGGGATTTCTAATTATCTGTTGATTTTGGTTGCTTTTAAAGGTTTAGTATGTGGTGTATTATTTAATTATAAGCATTTCCATTTTGTAAACTACATTAGATACTTGTTTGACTAGGAATGCAATAATTTTTCTAAAATATGAATGCATAAATTACTTGCAAGGCAGAGATGTCCCATGTTCCTCAGCCTCAGGAAGCCTTGCAGTTTGGGTGGGACCCAGGAAACCTTGGGGCATCAGAGCAAGAAGGGACAACAAATACGGTAAAGAATGTAGGCAGACACTACACACTGTAACAAACATTCACGTTCCTGCTTACACACTACAAACAAATTATGCTTTTGTAGCATGAAAGCCTATTAAACTAGTGATGCTTCTTGAAATTGTGGCATCTCTACTTTGAGTTAGAAACATTGCTGCCAACCTACAAAATGTCACACACTTCTTATGGCACAATGTGTATTTTACATTGACAGTGGGTTTTTTTCTAGATTCAGGGTAATGAGGAGAGAGGGAGCAGATGTCTTTGACCCTGGACCAGAAAGGTGAATGACTTCTATACTGCTCCAGTGGTCAAATTCTGGTTTCACACAGACATTTATTATTTATTTATATTTAGATAGATTACCTATGTCTAATTTAGCTTGTTGATACCAAATGACAGATTAATTTGTGCAACAGTACTGTACTCTTTGATTTCATCTATGGTGGTAAGTTACATTTTAATATTTGCATTTAGAATTTTTTTTCTCTGCATTTCATGACCCTTTCAGTACAAGCCTACTTCTTAATTCTGGTTCACAACCCACTAGTTGTGAGCCACTGATTGACATATTAAGTATATTGTGTTGAATGCTGTTATGATAATGTGATTTCTAGGTGTGGGTTTTGTAGCCCAGTAAATTCCCTAAGAAGGACCCTACCTGACCATGATCACCAAAATTGTGTGAAATGTAAATGTATCACTAAATAATTACAGTATACATGCAACATTTGGTTTGTTAGGTTTTTTGTAAACTCAGTTTTTTCATAATATTTTCTGATGAGCAACATGTTTTATATCGTAGTCATTATGGTGATTGTGCCGGTCAGTTTTGGCACGTCCAGGAAGTCTCTTCTGTCACCTAAATGAGGATCTGTCCTGGAGTCTTCTCCGAGATGTAGTCTTTCAGCCCTACTGGATGATCTTTGTAGAGGTGTATGATGGAGAGATTGATGGTGAGTGAGTCAAAAGGACACCATTCAGTCTGGTCAGTTCATCTGATTTGAATAAACCTTTTCCCATAGCTTCTGTTTCTTGGTTGTCAGGTTATGGTTCACTCTTCATGTCTTGTATACAATCTTCTCTATTATTACTATTATCTATTAACATTTGTAAGATATTTTATGATATATCCTATTGTGATCATCCCTTTTTGTATTGACAGCCTGTAGTAATCCTGAAACCTGTGTCCCTGGAGCATTCCTCAACCCCTTCCAACAGGCCGTCTACCTTCTTGTTCAGTACATTATCATGGTCAATGTATTCAGGGCATTCTTCAAGTATGCACTTCATCTTCATGACTTGGCATAAGCATCATTCAATAACACATTTTCATTGGTTTCCTAGTGTGATGGTACTTCGGTCTGTTGAGTTGTTGGACTAAAATGCACCATGACATCCAGAGTGGAAGATTGTTGCAGGAGTCTGTGTTGATATATTGTTGAGTCTTGGTTGCTTTGTGATGGTTTAACCTACTTTGCCTTATTATTTACTTCACAGCAATGTTTACTTTGATATGAGCTCCATATCCCGTAAGCTGTGGAAATACAACCGCTATTGTTACATCATGACATATCAGGAGAAGCCGTGGCTGCCCCCCCCTCTCATTCTCCTCAGTCACATGACTCTGTCACAGCTCAATGTGGCACAAGCACAGAAAGGCGTCCAAATGGGGAAGAATTGGTCTGAGTAAGTATGTGTTTGTGTGAATTATATATGAACCATCATAGCCATCTTTATGTCAACTCACATTACATGATTGACATGAAAGGATTGTAAAAAAAAAAAAAAAAAAAAAAAAAACACTATACCAATACCAGATTAAGATTCTTTAATTAGAAAAAAAAGGTTTTTAAAAAATGGTAAGAAGTATCTTTATTCCAAAAGATTTAAAAAAATATGAATGTAAATATGAACAAATTAAAATTTGACATATAGACATGTAGAAACTCATGCAGCGATTCAACCAAATGAAACCCAGCACTGTGCAAGGTCAGCATTATAAATCCTTTCTGTGTTATTATGATGACAATAAGTTGATTATACCATATAAACTGGCGCTCTTACGGTCAGTGGTTGACTGTTGAGAAGAACATGGGTGGTCATTTCAGGAAATACAACAATAATACTGGAGAGGAGATCTCACCCTCCTCTGGTCTGGAAGAAGCAATACTAGCGTTCTCTCACTGGACATACAAGTATACCAACAGGGAACTGCTAGTGTTGGATCTACAAGGTATAAGATAGGCTTACTCTACAAGCCTGTAATTAGGGGCCAAGCACCGAAGGTGCATAGGCACCTATTGTAATCGTTGGCGTTATTATTCTTCTTCTTCCGCCGCAAGTCTATGGCAGCCCATAGAACCGATTGCAGGAAAGTTGTATAATTTGGCACACTGATAGAGGACAGTCCCAACATTAACTATAGCAAATTTGAAGTCTCTAACTCCTACTCTCTAGCGCCACCACTTGTCCAAACTTTCAATGTTTGTATGCTATTAACTTTTGAACCGTAAGCCAGAAAATGGAAATTTTTTCCTCTGAATCCTTGGCTCATGCCAAGTCGAATGAACCCCCGAAATTCAAAAATCGCAAGGTTTAGTTTTTTCGCTATCTTCAATTTTTTGAAAAACCTATTTTTTGAACTCGTCCTAGACGGTTAGTCCGATTGCCACGAAAATTGGCTCAGATCATCTTCAGACCATGCAGGCAAAAAGTTATGGAGTTCAAGTTGATTCATCCAACCGTTCTCGAATGACACGTGAACAAATTTGACGAAAAGCACGCAAAAATACACTTGAGGCTATATCTCGGCAACGGTTTGGCATATTGAGACCAAACTTGGTGTGTGTTATAGTAACCATGACCTGAGACTACCTGCAGTGTTTTGACGCAGCGCCACCTAGTGATCAGGAGATATGAAAAAGGCATATTTTGGCTTATAACTTCTGAATGGTTTGGCCAAAAATCACAAAACTGGTCTCTTTAGATTCAGTGAGTCATGTCGAGTCGTATGATATCCAATTTTCCCGTGTTGGCCATTTTAGGCGTCGGCCATTTTGAATTATGTTTTAAAATGCTGTATTTTTTTAACGCAGCATCGTATCGTTACGAAAATAATTACAAAAATATTCGTCTCCGTGCCCTGAAGGTACTCAAAAGGTTGGTGGCAGCGCCACCTTGTGGTCAAGAGTTATAATGAAATATCACAAAAATGCTAATAACATTTGAATAAATTAGGCTATTTAAATGAAAATCGTCTCTCTATATTCTGTGGGTCATGCCGAGAGCATCGATACCAATTATGCAAAAATTGGCCATACTTCCTGTCCGCCATTTTGATCAATGTTGAAAACCTACTTTTTCGAACTCCTCCTAGAGACCGTTAGTCCGATTTTCACCAAATTTGACGTGGATCATCTTCAGACCATGCTGACAAAAAGTTATGGATTTCGTGTCGATATACGAAACAGTTCTCATTTAGCGCATCAACGAATTTGCTGGAAGGGTGCCAAAATGCATTTGAGGCTGTATCTCAGCAACGCTTTGACATATTTGCACCAAACTTTGTATGTGTCATCGGCACCTCACTTTGACCATGCCACATAAATTTGATAACAGCGCCACCTATTGGTCAAGAGTAGTAGAGTAGAATCTCTAATCATGCTAGTAGAGATTGTATTAATGTTTTTAGCCATTTTAATTACAATAATCCTAAAATTGCTTTATTTGCTCATTGTTACACTTCGTGTGATGCTTCAAGCGACGCTTAGCTACTTAACTTTCTGCTGGAGTGCTTGGCCCCGTAATTGCTGCTTGCAGCTATATTTATTATTATTATTATTTTTGGAAAGTTGATGAATTGTATCTTTATTTTTGGCTGAAGGTGTGAAAGCAGACCTCATAGACCCCTCACTGATCAGAGCTGATGATAAAAGTTATAGGTACAACAAATGCGTAGTGTCCTAAATGTTTAAATATATTTGCTACATTTTGTACTTCTCAATGCATTTGCTTCCTCTGCTCCTAGGTAAAGTTTTCTCCAGTTGTAGGTCCTTTGGAGAGATGGCGTTTGGACCTGCCAGTTTGGGTGGTGATGCAATCCAGAGCTTTGTTATCAATCACACCTGCAACTCCTGCTGCAAGAAGCTCGGTCTCTCAGCTGAGGTAACACTCATGTCACAGGTTGAGAGCTGAACTTTCAATACTCTTCTATTTTTCACTCACTGCAGTGGCAGCTCTCGCAAATACGTCTAAATGGCATACCTCCATGTTTCCAACTTTAGAAGTGATTTGATAATTCGTTTGAAAAGAGCAAACTTCAAAATGAACAGGAAAAGCCGTCTAATTAAGCCTGAAGGTTTAGAAAAAAATTCTAATGAGGCAGAAATGATTTCACCAAAGGCATGCAGAAGAGGGGCGTGGTTTCCTTTGTGGCATGTGGAGTGTTTTCTTTAATTACATATTTAATAGTTCTTTGTGCGTTAGAGAGTGTTGACTTTGATTAGATATTAATTACTGTGTCATGGAAGACATATGAGATGCCTGTTGTTTGTATCAAGAGGGAGGCTTTGCTTCAGATGTACAGGGATAAAAAATAAACAAACAAACAAAAACGACTCCGCCACATTTGTTTGATATTTCAAAGGTGCTTTGTTTTTATTCGTCTTCGTCCTCTCCAAGAACCACATCAAATCAAAACAAATTATTAATGTACAATCCACAAATTTATTTTCGGTTCGTAAGAAAAGCATCTCTCTGTGATAAATTATGAATATGCATCACAACTGAGTATATTGTGTTTGGCTTTTTAGATTTGAGGAGTTGTGGCATTCAAAGGAAGTCAGTTCCTGCCTTTGAGATGAGCAGCACAATTTTTTACCTCTGACCTGGAAGTAGACATTACCAGAAGCCACACCTCAGGGGACTTCAGCTTGTTCACATCATATTTCATTCTCTAATCTCTATTTTGAGTTTTCACAGACTGAATATATATATAATATATATATTATATTTTAAAGAGCTGCTCAAGGTGACAAAACATTTACTTTTGGGTTGGTCAGCTGATGCAATTTTGTACAACAGATAAGGTAACTCATGTTTTAGTGATCACATTTTTTCATTTCATTTTTTTTTTATTCTTTAATTAGTTTATGTCTTTCTGTACCTTTTGAAGTTCTAATGGTTTAATGGTAAACTCCCCATGAATGCAAAATATAATTTGGCATTTTTGTCATTTTTAAGTAAAAAATAAAATACAAATAAAAACACTAAACATATTAAAAACAAGATGCATTTATTTCAGTTGATTCAGTTCTTCTCACCCCACTGGGAAAAGCCTTATCTCATGCAATTTTGCTTCCAAAGTCAATTTATTTCATAAGATTACTGTTTAAGGTTATAAGAATTTTTATTTTTGTTCAAAGTTTATTTTTCCTAAGCCCCTGGTGATTTATTTTTATTATTATTTAAGCATACAACAAATTACAATAAGAAACAGATCAAAATTTTTTTGCGAAATATTTTTATTTTACACATTTTGCTCCTAAAATAAAGGAAGTTTCAATATTTTTCCTTGAACACAAGACTGATTAAGAATGAAATTAAATCGAATGAAGACAACTTTGCATCCATAAAGTTTTCTTTATTTTTTTTTATGCCACAAAGAAATGTCTACAAAAGCCGTAAAATATAGAATTTAACAAAAATCACTTAAGTCCTTCACTTAGTATGTACAACATGGAGGAGACACTTTAGGTCTCGATTAATCAGTACTTTTACATGTCCATTTCACAATGTTTGCACATCAAGCTCAAGCCACCCCGAATCATACAAATACAAGCACGCATATTCAGTCCATTAAACAAAGTGCTATTCACACTTCACTTATATACTCCAACTCACATATACAGTACATACACACACACACTCACACTGTTGGCAAATTAACAGCCCCCCCCCCCCCCCCCCCCGCTACATGTGCTGTACTTGTATTGTGGACATGTGCTAAAGTTCTGTCAGTCAGAGCCTGTTCTCCATGAACAAGTTGGTTGTCTGAATATTCACACTTGCATCTGAATTCCACTTTTTGATTGCTTCTCAAGTAAACAACTTGTACAGTAAAGCATCTGCCTCATATGCCATTCAGCATCACTTCACACTAGCTATGGCACTTGAAAAAAAATTGTTTACATATTTATTACATAAAAAGATTCTGCACACTAAGTACAGTCTTAAGGGTTTTGGTAACAGATGCTACCAGTTTTGCCGTTTTTTTTTTTTTTTTTCATCCAGGGAGACAAACAAATTCTGATTCATAAATTAACTAAAATATTTAAGGAAAAAAAATAAAACTGAAATGTGTAACGTTAGTATGCATCAGTAGTGTTGTAGGAGCTAAAGTAGAATAGCCATCTGTGGTAACGTAGGCTTAGGCCTACCACTCAAATCCACATACAAACATGTTTCCTTCATTTTAAGCATATGAATAGTATTTGCCAAGTTGATATATCCACATTAGTTTAGCGGAATACAGTATAAGGGACTTTAATCAACAAATCTGTAAGGGCTGAAACATACTTAAAAAAATGCACAGACGCAAGCACTTAGTCAACGCACTCCAACGTGAGCTCTTGCGTTGGTCTAGCGGCGATAACAAGCCTCAAGAGGGCGATAAAGCTACATTCAGATGTCTGTGACAATAAACCAGATGTTATCATTAAGGTAAGTTGTTATAAACAGACGTTAACTAACTGTTGCTCCGAAATAATAGCATTGGACTTCAAAGAATGAGCAGACCGTAATAGAAAAAGCGCAACTATTAGTAAAGTCGACCTTTCGTCCGCGTTCACGTACTTGCGTAGAGTATGTTTTGACCTTTAATGCCTTTACATAACTTTATTCCTACATAGTAAGAAATACTTCGTTCTTGCGTCTGTGTGTGCGAACAGAATGAACAGGGTTTGTTTTGTTCCGTCAACACCAGCCCAGAAACATTCAGAGTAAAACGAGCCCGAGCCCGACTCCATCTCCCTCCCCACTGCACACCCTCCATCAGCATCACATAAAACAAAACACAAAAGCCCAGAGGTTTCATTATTATGAACCAGCATGCAAGAGTAACTGAACATCAATAGGCTAATAATAATATCATTATAATAAAATAAAAATAATCTTAGAATGCAAAGATGACTGTAGTAAATGCTTCCAGTTATTGCTACAGTACCTAACAGTGTTGAACTTCTCAAATAGATACAAATTCCTCTCGCCCTCAATTCACAGTCTAATACCAAAAAAAAGCCTTCATAAGTTTAAAATGATTTCTGACTGAATCCATATTCTGTAATGAGCATAGAAATAGAGAGCAGCTTAGTTATGCTCTGTATAAATAATCTAACTTACATAAAATCCATTTAATTTTAGGAGATGCTTAATAATTACAACATTTTAATTTGGAGCACAGGCACCGCTTTTTTCTGGGACGTGCAACAAGCGATGCAGTGTGGTGAGGCCTGATTCGCAGTCAAGCTTGTTTCACCTCTCAACAATGGGCATACGCTTTATACACACACACATGCACACCAAAGCCTTGTCTGGGTAGGTTTTGTATGTGAAGAAACCACTGTGATTGTATTTTATTCCCTAAAAACATCCATATTTTTTTTAAAATAGTACTCTTTTTTTTTATTATTATTGAAAACATTAAAAGAGAAGTCCCTGAGATGGGCGGCAAGAAAAATTGCACCCAGAAATGATTGTCTTGAACAGGAAACTGAAGGAATTGGAAACATTCCCTAAAGTTGGGCTGAGAGCATTTGGTTAAGTAGGAGGACTTGAACAGGTAGAATGATTGCTTCTCAGCAGACTTCATTTGTGCACGTATTTAATACCAATACCATCTGTAGTTATTAATCCTTCATTGTTTAGTGATTTCAAGTGCATTTCACAATATTAATGCATCAAGACATACTAAAATGACCCACATGTCAACTCCTAGCTTGTATGCTTATATTTTCCTTCATAAGAAACTGACATATGGCTTTACATCCTGTGAGTGCAGGTCAAGAGAAGGGGAAAAGCACTCACAGTATCTCCACCTGGTGGTATGAGATAGTACTTTATAAGATTTACCTTGGATTTAAAAGGGTCCAAACCCAAACTGCCCTTGTAGAACTACTAGTTTTTCTACAGTAGTTGCATTTTGTGGTTCTATACTGCAGTGTGAGTAGTCAAAGATGATTGTCATTTACCACTTGCATTAAGATTTTACAAAGTCAGTGGATTTAAGCAAGTTAAGTATGCTCAGCAATTCTGAGTTACGTGAAACTTCTCTGTGGATGACTGGTAATGTTGTTGTATTTAAAAATGCTTTGCTAAAATTGTTTCTTAACCAGCTAAATTCCAAGACAATCACCTAATCAGAACTATATTCCTTTTTTTATTCCCAAATGTAGCAATTTTGTGTTAAAAAAGTAAATAAATAAATTAAACAATAAATACATAAATAAAACATGAAAAATAGATTTTCCATTTATCCACTAGCATCCTATTTTATAGAGGAATTCCTATTTGATTGTCATCTTTCAGGATTAGTTAATAATTATGATAAAAAAAAATTCCAATGGAATTTTGAAAGGATTTAAAAAAAAAAAAATTCCAAAAGTTCCAATTGATCGCTTAAAAACATAATTTTTTGGAATTGACTGATTCATTTTAAGTGACTTCAGATATACATCTTGAATTATGCGTATCTAATAAATATCTAAATAAGTTGATGTTCGAAATAAGGATTAGTGCTTTACATTTAGCATAAGGTTAAGAATACCCCAGCCTAACCTGGGTATGTTTGACATATTAGACATTATTGCTAAAGTCAGAGAATCTTCTATGAATTTGTAGAAAAGAGATGAGTTTGACTTCAGTGATATCAGTGACAGTAAACACATCCTGACGGCTGCAGCTCCACTACACTAGTGCTGTATTAGTTTTGGCAGTGTGGCAGTAAAAAACAGCATTTTGAGGCATTTAGAGCAAACAGGATTATAGATCTGAAGCAGTTCTGAGGGCTTTCCATGAAGTCACATTTGACCGGATTGTTTTTCAGCAGTTACAGAAACTGTTATTGCAGCTATGACTGACAAGATGTTAATCGGCCATACAATTTTTGTAAAATATATATCTCAATACTTTTTGTATGGAAGAGTATCCATTATCAATTATTTTTCCACTTCAAAAATCCTTACTTGTAGGATTAATGTGGTGGTGCTGTTTATACATATCTACATAGCCCAGACAAGGCTTTTAAACGTGACCAAACAAAGTTAGTCCCTTGTTAACCTTATACCAGTTTCAACTTCACATATTCTGTACAGGTAAAACTACAAAACAAATACAAAAAATTACATAGACAAAGTAAGGGCCTTTTAGACCACTGTTGTTTTAAAATTGTGACTAAAATATTAACAGAACAAGATTTAATACTGGAGTACCACTTTGTACTAAAGAAATTACTACATTATAATTTTTGAATGCACTCCCCACCTTCTTATTTCAATATAACAATATTTTATATTAAAAAAAAGAAATAGAGAGAGAGAGAGAGAAGTCAAACTAATTAACTTACCCAATTTAAAGACAGCTAAATTGTCTTAAAGTCTGTACATTTCTGGTCAAATGGAAGGCGCCTTTTGCTGCTGGCGCATGTATATACATTCTTATGACTGTACCGGTGAAATTGAGTTGGATTTTTGAAGTGCAGGACATTCCTAGAGTTAGTTTTTGCTGTTGTTGCAGCAAAATCTGTGGATGCTGCAACACGGTGTTCAACCTCCGGGACACTTCCAGTTGCTGAAGACTTTGTAAAGAATGCGTGTGAACATGTGCGGTCATTTGGGCATGATGCCAGCTGCGTCAGGATTGAAAAGCTCCTTATAGAGGGGGGGGAACAGCATGTTAACCGTCTCTGGATGGAGCTGCTGGAAGGCCTGAAGCTCCTCTGTGTGGAGAGTGCAGAGAGCCGACAGCGTGGGGATCCGGCTAATCAGCTGCAGAAGGAGGCACAGAGGAATAAGGTTCACTTGACAAAACAGCAATCTATTTGAGTTATATCAGTCATGTGATCAATTCCTGTTTGAATTATGTCATGGTCCTACCTTGGCTAGCGCGTCCTCATCCAGATGGTTCTTTTGCATTATGTGCTGCAGGGCAAAGTAGATTTTCTCTTGTAGCTTCTGCACATTTCTGGGCTCCATTAACCATGGCCGGTCTAGAAATGCAAGAGAATCATCTCTTAATATCTGCTGGTGTGAAAGCACTGCAGTAATACTGAGAATTCTGCTATAATGTGTAGGACTAAGTAATATTCAATAAACATACTAAATGTTGCTTTGGCCACATCTTTATGTTCCACCTAAGATACTGTACAGGTTTGAAGTGAGGCCTGACCTGTAGAAATGAGCACTGCAGCGGAAAACAGGGCGATCTCCTCTTCCGTTAGCTGCAGTGAACACAGACTTTTGGCAAAGTCAAACACTGCACTGACCAGGTCGTCACAGCCTGCAGGAGGTAAACATTTCAAATTAGATGCTTAAATGATCACTAATAGTTTACAATTAATGCAGTTTTATAACCATGATGTTCAGCTATTTTTATATCATGTACATTTGGTAAATGATGCAGAAAATGTATTATAAATGAGAGAGAATTGGAAGTAGTTGTACCTAGAGCTTTAAATATCTGCATGCCTCCATATTTTCCCTCGAACAGAACCGTGTTGTTTAGAGGGTTGAATGCCCGGCACATTCTGACCAGCACTACTTCTAGACAACCTGAGTATGTGAGAAAAGTGTTAGGTAGGCCAATCGTAATCAGCGTACAGTAGCAATATGGTATGTATATGTACAGTTGGTCATTCTGATTCATAGTGTGTATTCACAGAAGAGTTTAGCAGAGGCTGTTCCTCACCTGATTTCAGCAGTAATATCTGGTCATTCTGGCAAAGCTCCATGAAGCCAGTGATGCGCTTTGCAAACTCTACCACATACTGAATAGCATGAGTTATCTGCATAGCGCACTGCTGCCACAACACGTCCCGTGTCTGAAACACACACACACACACACACATACAGACCTCATGGATAAGATTGTCATCTGTAACTTCTTCTGGATAAATTATTTCATGCTTCTGGGAAACTTTTTTTCCTCTGTTAATAATTGCAGTAAATGTTTTTGATGCATTGAAATTGATATTTGATATTTGAATTAATATCACTGTATCATTGCTGATAACTGTTATTGTCTAATCATATCCCAAAAATATATAAATATATATATATTTAAACAAATCACAAATATCACTATGGATTACACAATTGGAGTCTGGACATTTTTTTTTAAAGAAGTGTCTTGTGCTCACCGAGGCTGTAATAAAATAATTTAAAATAACTGTTTTATATTTTAATATATTTTAAAATGAACTTTATTCCTGAGGTGAAAAAGCAGAATTTTCAGAAGCCAGTAGATTTCTTAGATTTCAACAGATTATTGATCCTACAGGAATCATTCTAATATGCTGATTTGGTGCTCAGTAAACATTTCTTCTTATTATAAGTGTATCAATGAAAACTGATACATTTTTTTCTCAAGATTCTTTGATGAAGAGAAAGTTAAAAATAACTTTTTTTGTCTATTTAATTCCCTGAATTTGTAGAGTACACTTTGACTCTTTAATTTACTTTTAAAAGTAATGATTGCAATTTTCAATACTCATGAAAAATCGCAACAAAAAAGGCAGAATTTTTATTTTGCCATTTATGAAACATCCTGACAGAGCACACAGAATACTGAAATGTGATATCAGCAAATTGCTTTTGTGGGCTCTGCAATTCTCTCCCTGTATAGTGAATCTTCATAGGCACTATATCAAAGGGCTTCTCGGTAATTACCCATAATCCATTTGACACAAGGAAATGAAGAGGGCTTGTAGTACATCTGACACCCTCCCCTATTGTGCTTTGAGTGTTCGTTTGCTAAATCCGTTAGCTCTCTGGCTTTCTCTTTTTCTCTATATCAGTGCAAAAGCTGGATAGGATCAGCTCCAGGGGGCTGAGATACTCTAATGAACTCTGATCTCAAGCGTGTAATCTGACTATGAAGAGGGAACGAAGAGGAGCTAAAGGGTTAGAGACGAGAGAGTCAGCACCAGGTGTAAAAGCATGTAAATTAATGTACGACTGAGAAGCTGGCATTGTGAACAAGATTCAGGGACAGAGGAAGTGTTTAAGCCTGTAAACTGAGCTCTTTGCTCATTGAGGGAGTGACCTCACACCTTGCTTTGGTACATCTTGACCTCTTCATAGGAGTGCGTCTGCCAGGCTAGCTGCTGAAGCTCCTCTGCTGTGTACTGACACGTCTCCAGGTGGGACTTTATGATGTTCTGTGCAATTCGGTCTGGTATAGAGAAAAACATAAGTTGTGAAGACAGGAAATGACTGCAGTTGAGTTTTAAATGCAGTGCAATGCAAGGGAAATCAAATATAGGACCACTATTTTTTGCAACCAAAGTTAATGTGTTTGATAGAAAGCATTTTAAACATACATACATGAACCATGAACTTGAAGACCTAATTCCATACCTAATTCCCCCATGGACACTCCAGGTGCTAGCTGGCTGTCTTGATAGGAGCCGTAGGTGAAAAGGTTGGGAACAGGGGTGAGATCATATATTGGTTCCTGTTTGATCTGCTTCATTCCAGTTATGTCCAGTCCAGACTGATCTGGGCTGGCCTGTGTGGAGTCCATGCCATAGTAGCCCCCGGGAGCACCATTCGGCTGACCCTTGGGCATGTCTATGACGTGACCATTGGCATACGTCCCTCCAATCTCGTGGTTGAGGGTGCTGAGGCCGTTGGTGAGGCTGGAGGAGTAAACACGGGCAAGGGCCTCTGCTTCACCTGTCTGTTGCTGCCGCTGCTCCTGCAGCCTCTGCTGGTGTTTCTGAACCTCTGCGTACAAAGAGTCCCTCTGCTTCTTGGACATGCGGCCAAATTTAACAGCTGATATGGAGGAGGGCAAATGAAAATGAATGAGACTAGTGCAGGTTAAAAGTCATCAATAAGATCAATCCAGCTTGTCAACAAGCAGTTGATTATTATGTTTGTTTGTAAGAAAAAAATATGATATCACTTACCATCCCGGGACATGCCCAGAGCCAGGCACTTTTGGAGCCGACAGTGCTGGCAGCGGTTGCGGTTCGTTCGGTCAATCAGGCAGTTGCGCTGACGGGGACAGGAGTAGGATGCATTGTTCTGTTGACTGCGCCTGAAGAAACCCTACAGTGGGCACAACAACAGAAAATTTAGTTACGTTGCTTGCAGAAAAATTATACACTCTCAAAAAAAAAAGGTACAAAACTGTCACTAGGGTGGCATCCTTTCAAAAGCACTAATTTGTAAACTTTAAGTATTAATATGAACAAGCTAATCAATGTCTTCAGGATTACTAAGTCAATAGGCAGATGAAATTTCTTTTCTTTTAAGGGTTGGAGCTGAACTCTGCAGGACAGCGGCTCTCTAGAACTGATCTTGCCTACCCCAGGTCTAGAGTAAAAAGAGTATATAAATGAAAAAATTATATTAATACAATTTATCATTAATCATCCATTCTCTGAAATTAAGTATTAATATTGATAAGTAAAACTGCATAAGACAAGTTTATCTTGTTTTAAGAATGCTCACATAGTTTTCTTGCAAAAAAAAAATACAGATTTTTTTTTCATGGATGGCTGGAATACCTGTATGATGACTAACAAATGCACAGAAGAAAAGGCACATCTTTCACTGACCTTACAGCCTTCACATGTGATAACTCCATAGTGGATGCCTGATGACTTATCTCCACAGATTTTGCATGGTATGACTTCAATTTGGGCTGAAAACAGACAGAAATAAACAAAAATACAGTTACATAACCATATGCTTTTGTTAGCTTGGTAAGGACTGTGGGGTGCACATCAGGGCTTCTCTCAGGTGACATAATGACCATTTTGATTCTAAGATTGACTTCGCTTTTAGAATGGATGAGATGTACCCTTCCTTTAAATTTGTGTCAAGACAATTTGACATTTTGTAATCTGTGGGTCTTTGAGGACAAGGAAACATAAGGCCAGCTGAGAGATGTGAGTCAAAGTCCAAACCCCTTGCTGTATTTCTTTCAGGTCCACCAGAATGGGATCTCACCTGTGCTTTGGTAAAAATTTCTGCTTCCATGAATCATTTTAAGCATTATGCTTGAGAAATTTCCTTGATGAAAACAACCTTGCACCAGTATTAGGCAAAGGCAGTACTACACTACACTCTAGCAAACTACACTCTGAATTACGTAACCAAAATATGGCAAGTTGTTTAATGAGGAAACAAATACAAATACATGGCCGTGAGCTCCAACTGCAAAATGCAAAAGAAAAGATAAAAGGAGACAGAAAATATTTGTGAGAGAGAAAGAGAGTGAGGGAGAGGAATACAGAGAGAGAAACCCATCTCCCTGCTGAGACTGCATACTCACAATAAAGAGATTAGCCACCCAATCTAATCCTAATTTATTTCTACACATGCTTGTTCCCCTGCTCTCAACTGGCTTATCTGATGCAGCAATTCTCAATTAATCTTTCCTCACTCAAACGCAAATTCACATCTGCCCATAATGACATAAAAATATATAGAGAAGAACAAATGCTATATTTCTCTCTTACTATTATGGGTAATGTTATTCTTGTACATTTGCATTTAGATTTTTATTTTCTTTAGGACCAGAGGAACATGCAATTAGTCCAAGCAGCTCGCTAATGAAACAAATAAAAATGCAACAGCAGTCTCAGATGCAATTCCTATATAGTTTAGAAGTAGAGTCAACTGCTTAGTGAGTTCAATGCAATATCCCTCACTCACTCACAAAATAACTTGCCAAAAATGACCACAATATTAATAGTCATATAATGTCTAATGAGCAATATGAGCTAAGATTTGACAGCAATATTAGTTTACACTAATTTTTCTGTAGATTAAATAACAGCTATGACTCCAGATAACCAAAACAGTTAAATTCTGTCATAGATTTTTTTTTGACAATAATTTTATATTTGAGTTTATTTCCATCTCTGCACAGTGTACAGGAACCTGAATTAAAGAATAAGATAATACATAAAAACTAATACAATCAAGCATTAAATTAATGTTTGTAAAAATAATTTACAAAATGTATAAAGCACAAACGCTATTTTTGTTACCTGCCAAATTCATTATTAAGAGCAGTTTGCTTTAGATAAAAGAGATAAATGAAATGTTACTGTACTTGCTTGAATGTGAAGTGAACATTTTTAACTGCAAAACAAACTAAGACCCCTTTAAATTTGAAATGTTCTCTTACCTACAATATCTGTCTTCATTTTCAGACAAAAGCAGTGCAGATGCAAACGCACACCTGACTCAAGACCGCAGTATGAAGCTCAGACGTTTGGAAGTGTGAGTGCATCTCTGGTTATGAGCATGTGTTTGTGTCTGTGTGTGAGTGTGTGCGCTGCTAATCTGACTGTGAGAATATAAACTCAGAGAGGCTGACTAGTGTATATATTATACGCTGATAAGTGTGTATCTTGTTTTAATACTTTGTTTAAGTGTACACATTTTATGAATTATGTTAATATGTGATTTTGTGCAATTTGTGCAATATGTATTAATATATGAAAAGTTAAACACACACATATACTGCACACAATGTAATGGGATTAACACACACACATATACATTAACTATTCCTCCTTGGTTAAGCTGTGGCTAGTCTGGGCTGTAGTTCTTCCAGTCTCAATCTAGCACACTAGATTTAAGCCACAGTGTCTGTGGGTTTGGTGGTTATGGGGGTGGGTGTTTGCCCCCAATGACCCTCAGTTACAAGGACCACAAACAAGGACGTTTATATGGCAATGTCACCTTGAACTGAATCCCCTGTATGAAATGTGAAGCAGTATTGGCAATTGAAGCTAAAAAAAAATAAATAAAAATACTAGGAAGAAAATGTTAGTGCCCTACACTTCGCATAATGTGGCGCCATGCAAAACGCAAGTGTTTTTTTGCTATTTTAAGCCTGACACAGTTATAATTTTCACGTCCTGTTGTTTAAAATAGCAAATGCATTTGTGTGCCCATGGGTGTGCTGGTCTGAAAATGAGGTGTGTTCAGGTGCTGTTACGAGTTGTTGGTGTGTGAATGAAGGCGCTCGAGGAAGAAGATATGTAAATGGGTACTTTTAATAATCGCAGGAGAATAAGGGCACATCCAACATAATACAATATACAAACGTAATCACAGACAAGGAGGAACTCAAAAGACAGGGTATTTAAGCACGAGGGGAGAAATCAGTGGGGGTTCTGGAGGCGGGCGTGGGGCAGGCAAGGGGCAGACAATGGAGAGGACCCAGGATGGAGTAGGAGGGAGGAGCCCGGAGCAGGAAGAGCCAGATGGTGCTCCAGAGACCAGCCAGGATGATGACCCACGGGGGAGTCGACGGCGGGAGGCGGTGGACGGAGGTGGAACCGGAGGGAAGGAGGAGCCTGACAGAGGGAATGGAAGGGATGGAATGACGAGGAGAAGCCATAGGAGTGGAGTCCCGAGGCGGCGGATGGTTGACGACTGTCCAAGGTGGAACCGGCGGGACGAGGGAGTCCGGTGGAGCAGGTGGGATGACGGGCCACGGTGAAGACGAGGGAGCAGGGTGCCAAGGCGGAGCCGCAGGGTCGCAGGACTGAGGTGGAGTCCAGGGCTCGGAGGCGGAGACAGGGAGTCCACACGCCAAGGCAGAGTGTGAGACTGGAAGTCCCGCGTCGAACCATCGCGCCCAGATGGCGCTGACTGACGGTGAGCTGCGGGACTGACTGGCACCAGCGGAGATGAGGTCGAGGAACTGGCTGGTGTAGGAGGAGATGAGAGAGGGAGGCTGGCAGGAAACACAGGAGGAACAGGGCTGGGCAGAGCCAGCGGAGAAACAGGAGATTCAGGGCTGGGCGGAACCAGCGGAAATGGAGCAGAGGAACTGACTGGTCTAAGAGGAGGTGGGAGAGGGAGGCTTGGAGGGAATACAGGAGGATCAGGGCTGGGCGGAACCAGCGGAGAAACAGGAGATTCAGGGCTGGGCGGAACCAGCAGTGAAACAGAAAATTCAGGGCTGGACAGAACCAGTGGAGAAACAGAAAATTCAGGGCAGGACGGAACCAGCGGAGAAACAGAAAATTCAGGGCTGGACGGAACCAGCGGAGAAACAGAAAATTCGGGGCTGGATGGAACCAGCGGAGAAACAGAAAATTTGGGGCTGGACGGAACCAGCGGAGAAACGGAAAATTCTGGGATGGGCGGAGTCCTTGCTCTCCGATAGCGATTGGCTCGGGCCCTGCGGCTGCAGTGGGCTCTGGATGTATCTCCGTGCAGCGCGATGGCGGCTGGCTGGTCTCTGGTTCGGGGGTGGGGCTGGAGATATCCTCTTCAGCGATGCAGATGGTAAACGAAGACCCATTTTTCTCCAGCACCCACTCCACGAAGGCGGCGAAATCCTCTCTGGGATCGTTCGCTGGCAGGCGTGCCTTACACCGCTCGCTCAGGCCGGTGTAATAGAAGTTAGCAGAGGTGGAAAGTAACGAATTACATTTACTCGCGTTACTGTAATTGAGTAGCTTTTTTGTGTACTTCTACTTTTTTAAGTATTTTTTTTAAGCTGTAATTTTACTTTTACTTAAGTATATTTTGTTTGAAGTATTGTACTTCGCTACATTTTAAAACACATTAATTACTGAGTAAAAAAAAAAAATCGCTCCCTGGAAGGTATGTCAGTAAATAATGGGCAGGAGGGCAAACTGGCGCTAAAATCACAAGAAAGATGCAGACGGACAAAACAGGCGTTAGTGGTGCAGACACCGCTGAAAACGAAACCCCGTCATATTCTGAAGTTGAACTCGAAGGAAATGAAGTGAACCCCTGGCCATATGTATGCTCTATTATGCTGTGTATGCTGTGCTTGCCTAGGGAGACCAAACTAGCAGTTTATAAAATCTCGACAAGACAGCAACCCCACGTAAGCATATAGAGGTGAGCTAAATAATTGCGTCATTGCATTGGTGGTTAAAATGATGCTTTGACATTTTAGCAAGAGGTTTTGCACAAATTAGCCAAAAAGACTGGTGCGGAGTGTGCGATAATATCATAATTGTTGTTTTAATGATGTACGCGCGCATTTAGAGTGTTCTTTCACTGTGTGATTCAGTCTGTTGAAATGCATTTAGAATGAAATCAATCAAAATCATTTAGAATCAAAATCACACAAAGAATGCTGTCTTTTCCTCTAAAAATCATAATCACACACACACACACATATATATATATATATAGATCAGTGGGGATTTCTTTAAGACTGCAAGGGAAGCTCAGCTTCCCCTCTAATGTAAAAAAAAAAACCAACGGTCAAATATGTACTATTGTGTATTATGTATTGTGTTAATCAGCTACATGTCGGCTGACTCGATTTTCTTCTCATACATTCCCGTAGCGTCACAGTGCATTTCCCTGTTGAAGCCGAGCGTCCATTGACTTCGATGGGGCTGCTTTGAACAGTTTTTTTCAGTGCTCCGAAGCTAGACGGTCATTGGATAAATGCTGCGATTATGTCCCGCCCACGGACGCTCAGCGTCTCTGGAGGTGAATGAAGACTGGGCTTCCGCATGATGATTGGAGGATCTGTCGATCTCCTTTTGACTGACAGCGGTCTGCACCATAAGAAGTCGGCGAAGCTGTTTCACGCTCAGTCCCATGATCGCGGATTTCTCAAGTGTATTCGAAAGACAAACTGCGGCAATATTTCTTGATATTTGTAAAATGCAGAACCACCACAAAATTAAATTGGTAACTAAGACAGATTGAAAATGTGCGCGCGCACACACACACACACACACACACACACACACACACACACACACACACACACACACACACACACACACACTATAGCCATCTAGTGGTTAAAGTGATTTATTACAATTTTTAAACTGAATTTCCCCAAAAATGGGCAAAAATCTTACATTAAACCTTATAAAATTATCCATGGTATCCCCATGTATGAAAGTTAGAAATCTGGGTCTTTTATGAAGTGAATTTTACCTGAAATGCTTTTTTCTTTTTTTGTAAAAAAAAAAGCCTATTTAAATAAATATTTATTTATTTATAGAAATGTAAAAGATTTAAATCCTCCAAAAACTGTACAAAGTTTAGTAAAAACATAAATGAACAGAGTAAAATTATATTTGTAAAAAATTTAAATATTTTACTATTACAAAATGAAATGTTATTGTCTGGGGTCAAAAAGACCCCGAGTGTCATTACAAATGAAGACCATCAGAGGGTTATAATGTAGGCCGAAAATGAGCTTCCCCTCTTTGAAAGACCAGCAGCCGCCACTGATATATATATATATATATATATATATATATATATATATATATATATATATTTATATATATATATATTTTTTTTTTTTTTTTTTTACAACAGGACAGTAAACTAAGAGACTTGCGTTTTAGACACCATATTGCCATTGTTTTTGCTCTATTTCTACAACAAAAATTTATTCCAAACACAGCCACCAAAGCACAATTTTGCATCTCTGAGCAACATGACAGTGTTTCGTTTCTGAATGAATCAACCGTTTAAATGATTTGGTTCAATCGCAATGACTCACTTATTAACAGTGACTTGCTGACACATACTGGCCATTTTAATTTCACATTTAAAGTATCTTTTGATTTTTTTTTTTTTATAATTAAGTTTTTATAATTTCAAATGAGTATTCAACATTTTATGTCTGGCATATCAAAACATTATTCATGCATTTGTAACTGCAGGTTAAATGCATTCTTGTCCTGCACTAAACAGTGTAATACATCTAAATGCCACGTCCGATGAAGCTTTTGCATTTCCTCTGTATTGAAAAGATGAGTTTGTTGATACTGATTTGCCAGATAACAGCCCAAATGTTTTATTATTCTAAATAACTGATTCCTTTAATTAAAAACAACTAGTTTGAGATTAATAGACCTATCCCAGTGGTGTCAAACTCAGTTCCTGGAGGGCCATAGCCCTAACCCTGCTCCAGCACACATATCATGTAGTTTTCAAATAAACCTAAATGATTAGATTAGCTGGATCAGGTGTGTTTAATTAGGGTTAAATCTAAACTGTGCAGGACTGTGGCCCTCCAGGAACTGAGTTTGACACCCTTGGCCTGTCCCATTTTTGACTCCCTCCCACTGGTTAAAATGTAACTAAGTAATTTTTACTCTGAGTAAATTTTAAATGAGCTACTTTTTACTTTTACTTGAATGGATTTTTTAGACTGGTACTTTTACTTGTACTTAAGTAAAATTTCATTAATGTAATGGTACTTTTACTTGAGTAGAATATTTTTGTACTCTTTCCACCTCTGGAAGTTAGAGAGCAAGCGGTCGGGGAAGTGGGTAAGGCACGCCAGATCGAGTAAGTCCCTGGTGCGGTCTTCCAGTGAACGGTCCAGTTGCTCCAGGCACAGGACTTGGACTGCTGGTAAGGTCATTCCGGGAGAGGGAAGAAAACAAAACAAAAAGAAAGAAAAACGCAGCTAAATAAACTGTTAGGTCCGTGATTCTGTTACGGGTTGTTGGTGTGTGAATGAAGGCACTCGAGGAAGAAGATATATAAATGGGTACTTTTAATAATCGCAGGAGAATAAGGGCACATCCAACATAATACAATATACAAACTTAATCACAGACAAGGAGGAACTCAAAAGACAGGGTATTTAAGCTCAAGGGGAGAAATCAGGTGAATGGAGACAGGTGGGGATTAATCAATTAACCAAACAAGAACAGGAAAATCAATGAGTGTAACAGGTGCATTGATGCATAACTATTTTGAGGCAACTGAAATAGACTGCTGCTTTGATCAACTGAAAAATTATCAAAAGTGGATTCGGACACGCCCTAAGGGCACTCGCGCCATATGCTTAAGACAAACCCCTTGTCCAAATACCCTTGTGGTCTTTGCACTTGACCACTTGACAGCTTACATGACGCATTTCCTGTATTTGGTCCAAGTGTTCAAGTGAGGATGAAGACCACAAGTGTGTGTAGAACCTTACATTACTTGATGGAACACACTTATCGTGTTGAAAAAATGCAAGTGTTTACAAAGCTTTAATTCTATTTTCAATACTTTGCATTTTAAAATCAACTTCTAAATGTTTGTTGAGTAGTCCCTAGAACAGATGACACAATTTAATGTTGTGGTGCTTCTAATTAAGTGATAAAACGAGTTGCAGATGTTTTATTCATAAATAATTATCACCACTACTCATCTGCACCAATAAAATGTACAACTTTGTTTTGCTACCAAATTATATGTAAAATATAATTAATATTAATATTTGCCATACTTTGTACATCGGAAAGGTTTCCGTGACCTCTTGCTAGATCTTGCAAAAGCTTTCTTGACCTTGAATAGACTGAAAGGGAACTACCATGTTTAAGTCACAGAAATGTTGCAAGGACATTGTTAAAATAGTCCATAGGTGGATCAAACATAATTTTATAAAGCAACGAGAATACTTTTTGTGTGCAAAGAAAACAAAAATAATGACTTTATTCAACAATTCTTCTCTTCCATGTCAGTCTCCATCGCCATTCATGAGAGTATCAAGATGCATGTGTGTGTATTCCTCTGCTTGTAAACAAGGCGCAGCACATGCATGTTCTACATCAGCAGTATCACACGCATGCGTCGTGGTGCTCTCGTGAATGGTGGTGGAGACTGACACAGAAGAGAAGAATAACTGAATAAAGTCGTTATTTTTGTTTTCTTTGCGTACGAAATGTATTCTCATACATTTTATCAAAAATATCTTAATTTTTGTTTTGAAGATGAACGAAGGTCTTATAGGTTTGGAACAACACTAGGGTGAGCAATTCTTGATAGAATTTTAATTTTATTTATGCAGCCATAGACGAATGGTGGGAAATTATACAACAACTACAAAAATACCACAGTAAATGTAATTGAGTATTTTTTACACATTTCAATGTCTTGTTGTCAAATTGAATTACTACATTTTACTATTTTTAATAACAGACAGACAGATTAAAAGAACTATTAATTATTCTGTAATACACAGCATTTCATCTTGAGGCACTAATATTATCATCTGCGGGGACCCAGTAAAATGTGAAAATATATATTCAAAAAGAAAAACTAGCACACCCTGTCCTTGCTTTTAAGGTCACATTATTATGGTTTCAGCAGTGTAAAATGCCCTGTTACTTAAATCTTCAGGCTTTGTGTGTGGTAACGAGGACTGTGAGTTCTTCGTGATTGGCCTCAGACTCTGAAAACTGGACCGGTTCCTCTCATGACCCACTTTGACCAGTTCCAGAGCCAAACTGGGTCAAACGAGCATTGAGACCTGAACCTGTTGTGAACACATTCATACAAAAAACGGTTTTGTAAATAACTCTGTTAACCTTAAACTGCACATAACAGGCATGAAGTTATGTATAGCCTGTTAAAAGCAGGGCGCTGGATCACTAGGCCATGGCAGTATTGACCATCGATAAAATATGCCATGCTGCATGTGTTTATGTTGTGTTAGAATCAGTTTAGTTACTATTATCAAGATAGTTGATCAAAATTTGCATCAACGAATGTATTACAGATGAAAGTTGAGAAATATTCAGTTTATGTGTGTTGAAATGGTTTGTGGGTTGAGTATGAGTGTGTTTTGGTCTGAATGGTTATATTGGATGTGTCTGTTTGTGTGAGAATGGCCACAGGGCCTGTGTGTGTAGACCTGTCATATGAAATAAGGAGACGTCCGTGTCTGTGTCACTGTTGCCAGGACGACCACAGCCTCCCCGGGTTTATGAGTAGGAGGCCTGTATAGTCTGCCTGTCAGAGCAATCATCCACACCACCATGACATTCCAACAGGACATGATGTCATCGCCATCCCTACCAATACAACGACGCTGTACATTTGTCATTGCTATCTGTACTGATCTGACTTCCTTTAGGGATTAAAAACCTAAAAGGACAAGATGAAATATGTAAATAGAAAAACCTAGAGGGATGTTAGCGACGGATTTGACTACCTCTTTAGATTTGTGACATCTTAGTGTTGCTAAAACCATTATAGATTTGCCAATTCGTTTTTCTGTTTAACTACCCCAAGACGTGTGCATCTATCAAAAAGCATCATTGCAGAACCAAGGAATCAGAATTAGTGTACACATTATACATTCATAAACAATGATATTATTGAGCAAAAACAAGCATGGTTGTTCTCGCAGGCTATTTGCCCCTGTCCGCTGTTACACATAAGGGTTAGGCCTATCAGAGGGTTACGTAAGTGAGGGAGTGCAGTGCTGGCGATTCCATGGTTAAGAGGAGCTCAGCCCTGCAGGCTTAGCTGAGGACAGACTGGAGTAGCGGAATACTGCGCATGCTAGTCTCACAGTTAGCAACAACAGCTTAGCACACACAAGTTACTAAGTGCATAAATAATGTTCATACTGCACATATGAGAGAGAGAGTGTGTTATTTAAGGAAAAGTTTACCCAATGAAAGTTCTGCCATTATTTACTCACCCTCATTACCATTATATATATATATTTAAAAGGCAATGATTTTAACCTTAGGCTATGATATGATAACGAATGAATGGAATAAGCACTGCATGCTCACCAATCAAACAGCCGCGTTGCACGTCTCAGACTCTCAAAAACCAAACCAGTTCTCTATCTCCAGACTAGGGTATAATCAACATTTTCTATTTTGCCTACATGTTTGTGGTTGTTACAGATACAAATACTGACAGTTACATGAAAAATTAAATATGTAATGTCATAATTATAAAGCTTTGACAATTTACATATGTAATTGTTGCATTTGGCTATGAATTAATAAGCATTTACTGAAAATAACTATTTCATGTCTTTTCATTTACAGTAGCATGAACCACGAGTAGTCGAGTAACTAGAGTATTTTTTAAATAAGAAATTGACTGGCCAAAATCAGTAGTCGTGCAACCCCTAATGTAAATTGACATCCCTATATTCAAGAACTCTTAAGAATATGATAATGATAACACAATTTTAACAAAAATCAGTCTTTACTCATAGGTAATTTTCTGTTTTTACAATAAGTTTTATGGTTTCAGCATACGAATCATACAGAGCATTGTTTATGATATTTTGGTGCTTTTTTTGTAATTGTGGAGCTTGACAACCTTATTTACTTTCATTATCCAGAGAAGAGTAGCCAGGAAATGTCCAACAGAAGAAAATAAGTCATATGGGCTTGTAACAACATTAGGGTGAGTAAATAATGATGGAATATAATTTGGAATTAATTGTTTTATTTGGAATTTATTTGTTTTGTGAAAAAAGAGCCAGCCAGACAGACACAGACACACACACACACACACACTTGGATTTTATAATCGATTCCTAATGATATGAAGCTCTTTTCTGTCCCAGGAGTAGTTTCCTCTCTCTCCAAATAGTTCTTTAATTAGCTTCATTAAAGTGGATATGAGCACCCCTGCAACTTAATTTATTATAACACTTGCTTACCCACACACTCTGGAGAACACAATAAATATTTGCTGTCGATACCAGCTGTCTGGGTGACAGATGTGTACCAACACGGCCCACGATGCAATCATTTTGTAATTCATAATTTAAATGATAATACCATCACTTGTGCTTTCTCCTGAAAATGTGATGGATATATAACTTCAGAGTAATGCACCAACAGCTTCCTTCTGATTTCTGTCTGTGTGTGTTCCTTATTTTTGTGTATTAGTTTAAGATGATGATTATGATGATGATACTTGGCAGTTGCCTCAATGATACCCACAAACCTTGTTTGCAGCATTCCTTCAGGTGAATGTACTGATAGTGTCACCGTCTTTTAATTTTAGCCTGCAGATGGAAGGCCATTTGAAGTCTTTGTTGTAAATCTTGCCTGTATGCATATGATAAGATGTTGTTTTGTCATCTGGCATCTGGCCCAATGATATTCCAAAGCCTTGTTGGGATATGCTAAACAGTGATACTAATACATTGTGTAGGTGGGAGATTATCTTCAGCACTCACTCTTGTGAGCATGTTGACAATCCATGTTTCTTTAATACAGACAAACATTAAAGGATGCAATCATACTCATAATGCTTGAGATTGTCCATCCCAGACAAATGTGCATGTGTTTTTGAAGGTCGAAGAGTGAGCTGGGGTGAGAAGGTTGTGTAATGGCAGCTTGTCAACATTAGGTGGCACATTGTCCAGATTGACAGTGGCTTAAGGGGTAGTGGTTGCAGAGGGGCAGCCTGCGACAGCATGTGGTGTTCATCCATGTTTTACATAATTTCCTTCAGGGAAGGACTCTGAGATGAAGGCCCTGGGCACTTACTAAACAGCTTTCCCTGCTAAGAAAATAATTAGGACAATTCCACAGGGAAATCCACTTTTATTCCACCTTTTCAACACTCAGTGCTTTAAAATATTTAGATGTATGTATATGATCACCTGCATTATCTTTACGTTAAAAATAATCTTCAAATCTTCAAGTTTCAAAGAGACCAGCTTCTGTACAAGCAGCCTAACAGGGAAACTATTAAAATCCGTATGAAACTCCTACAGCATAACTAATCTTCTGGAAAGTCTTTTGGCTCAATGATATAATCCTTGACATTAAATCCTTAGCATTTGGGTTCTAGTAAATCACGTAAATGAGCTAATTATTAGAATATATTGTTTTGAAGTTCAGGTTTGTTTAATGATCCATGCTCAGAAAAAAGAATAAGGCCCTGTTATTCTGTTACCTTTACTGTCCTAGCACATCTTTTTAGTACATTGACATTTATTAAAATGAATGAATGAAGACTGACATATAGTTAATGGGTTCTGTGGTACATTTCAGGTCATTTTGGTGAAGTCATCCATGCCACATACTGGCGCTGTAGACCTTTTTAGTCTTCTGTGTTTAACGTTGTGCTTTCTATGCTAGTATAGTCTAATTTGATCACCAACCTTCAGATACATATTTGACAACCTCTTTTATCTTATGTCAAACAAATACAATTGCATTATAAGTATATATACCTTTACCCCACTTTACCCCACACATGGTTATTTTATACTTTTATACTAAAAAATACATTTTTGTTACTTGAAATAAAATAAACATTGAACTAAAATATACTATATATATATATATATATATATATTTATATATATAAAACTTAGTAACACTTTAGTATAGGGACCAATTCTCACTATTACCGTAACTAGTTGCTTATTAGCATGCCTATGATTTACATACTGTCTATTTATTAGTACTTATAAAGCAAGGTAATATTTCCTTTTTTTAGTTTAGTTTAGACACACAAACACACACACACACACACACACACACACACACACACACACATACACATATATACACACACACACACACACACACACACACACACACACATATATATATATATATATATATATATATATATATATATATATATATATATATATAGTATATATAAATGATATGGCAAAAACACAAGACAAAATTAGTAAAACTATAACTACAGTTACAATGAAAACTAAAAGTATAAAAAAGTGTATTCAAATTATTTTAAAAAAATAAATACTAATAAATCCAATAATAGTATCTCAATTATGCTAAAATAATATTAACATCGGCTGTCTATGCATCTCTATACATTTGTGAATGAAAGAGTAGACTGTCAGAAAGTGCTCCCTACTGTAAGTGCCACAGTTTGCTGGGATTTGATCTCTAGTGCAGAATATGTATTTGTTGATGAGACTGCAGGCATTTCCCCATTGGCTTGTCATCAGCTGTGCTAGACTCAGGCATCTTTGATCTGAGATGTGATTGGCTGCCTCAGTGAGGCTACAGAAGGGGACACACTGGCACACATCCGAAGTATATAAAACAACGTACATCTGAAATTACAGAACACTATGCTACAGTACATAACATGTGTGTTCAACCAGTCACTGTATACTGCAATACTGAAGCTCATTATTGTAACATAGTTGTTCAAGAGAAATTATTAGGAAAATATACCAGTAAAACATATTAAAACATAAAACATACATTTTTTTAAAAATGTTTTTAATTATCTTATCCTCAGGAAGGCTGCATTTATTTGATCAAAATCAAACAAACAAACAAACAAAACAATAAAAACAGTGAAGTATTGTGAAGTATTATTATAATATATATATATTTTCTATTTTAATATCTTTTAAATGTACTGTAATTTAAAAGCTGAATTTTCAGCAGCCATTTCTACTAGCCTTCAGTGTCACATGATCCTTTAGAAATCACTTTTATATGCTGAAGGGTATAATTTTTGATCTGTAGTTTGTTTATATTTCTGTTTCCTTGGTAGACATAAGGAAAGTTAAGGCAAACTATTTTTTTTAAATTCAATTAATTAATTAATTAATTAATTTGTTTATAGCTTTTAAGAAATTTCACACTGTAACAACAATGACATAAATACAATTTTGAATTAGTGACTGTACTTTATTCAAAAGGCATTCAATTCAGCTCAATTAAATTGAATCAAAATTTGTATTTTTCCGTCACTTCTTTTTTTTATCTCACCTTCCAATAAACATGAAAGAACCAAGGAACCAACTTGTACACAGGTCCTTAAACATTATGAAAAAATTATAAATTTACTTAATATTTAAATTCTGATTCTTTCTTATACATTGTGTGTAAACATGGATAAAATCTGTCTTACCAATATTTTAAATACTGTCTTATATTTTATATTAGCATGCTTTGGGGGCAATTTGTAATACAGAAAAAAAATCAAATGATGCAATAACTTGGTAAAGCTTCACAGCAATATCTCACATTTTATTGGAATATTATTTAGTTTTTAGCCTATTTGCCTGTTGTGTCTTCCTAAGAGGTGAAAAACACATGCACTAATACAGTGAGATACAGCAGAACCCCTAATAGCAAACAACACGGAGACTCCCATTACCACCCATGATTTTATCACTGTCAGTGTGAACCTGTGAAAATTCACATAACTGAACTAGTGGAACCCAGAAAAAAAAAGAAACACAAATAAGAAACTGTGTTAAAGTCAGTTCTACTATGGGTGTAACCATTTACTAGTCACAAAAGGACTCGCACTCCATCAGTCTGACATTCATGACCTGCCCGCTCTCCACCAATACAACCTCGTTGACCTCATCAACCCTTGACCATTCAGTGACTGTGTGTATTTCTGCGTGTGCAAAGCTGGATTAACTAAGTTCAAGAGTTTTCACTATGATAAGCAATCAGCAAGACATGACACAAAATGCCTTACAGTCTCAGACAATATATATTAACCTACTGGTTGTTTGTATGCATAGTAATCATATTGCATCTTAATACATATTTTGACAAGTGTTTATAGGTTGTTTCTAGTTGAAAGTTACAGTATACTGGAGCACTCGTAGAGCGAGGTGTGAACTCTTAAAGTGGGTTAGTAAGTCACTCAGCCTAAGGGAGGCATAGCCGTGCCATATCTGGGTGTTTGGACAGTGTCCTCTCTCACTCTTTCCTCTTCAGAATGACATAATCCTACATGATTGGCCAAAGGAAGTATATAAGGATGCGCTGTAATGCTGAAGGAAGAGGTTATTAAATTGAATCTATTAGAAAGCATAAACTGTGAAAACTGTTTTGTTGGGTAATTTAAAAAAATGCTTCATGAGGTATTTTTAAATTAAAAGATGTTATTCAAAAATAGCTAAATTGATATGCTCTTTCAAATTATGGTTAATTATATAAATCAAACGCTATAATATATTTAAAAAATATCTGTACTTATATGTTTATTGGTTTGGGACATCAATATAGTTATAGTTATAGTTAATATAGTTAATATAGTTAAATATAGATTTATATTTATAGTAATAAATTGGCCTATTCATCAAAATGCCTGTTCTCTAAATGTGTATATATCATATTGTGTGTGTGTGTGTGTGTGTGTGTTCTGCATGCCTCTTTACGGCTTTCCTCTCAGGACGGGATGGTAATAGCTCGCCTCAGGGCACAATTTAATTCCATGTAACGAGGTCCTTCCCCAAAGTGGCCCCAAGAGCCCCTCTCTGAAAGAAGCAAATTGATCACAATCTAAAGGCCTCTCTTCACCTGAAAGCGTAGTGAATCTCTCTCTCCATCTCATTCATCTGCCTTGATCACTCCATCTCAGTATCCTTATCTGTCTTGCTCTTCATTTAAATATCTTTTAAGGGCCTCTGTTTCAAAAGCTTGCACAAATAGTACTTCCGTTACACATCTTTTTGTTTAACATTTCCTCTCAATGCAATTCATAATGTAATTTTCCTAGAGGATTCCTTAAAACAGATTACACACATTAGCATGCTTCAAAAATCTGGTTCAAATAATTTGTTGTGTAAGAGCGTGTATGTAGTCAGGAAGAGAACTGTGAAGGTGCAATGGATCTGAGCTAATGAGATTTCAATGTATATAAACATTGAGGTTTAAAAGTCACTGAATTCGACTTTTGGACAAAACTAGCATGATTTTAAAAACCTTACAGACAAAAATGACCATGTTCATGATGGCACATCATTGTCATGTTTGAGAATGGTCTCCAGTGATGTCAGCTCCTCAGTCCCCTCCTGCACCATATTAATAGCCCCAGGTGCCACTTTTCAAAGTGCACATTACTGAATGAATGAACACCTATTGAAGGGTGAGACCAGTCAAAAAGAACTAATAAATCTGACACGCAGCAAAGCAGAGAAAACATGCAGTAATGCCACTGCTGCAATACCACAGATAGGGCAAAATGCAAACATTAAATGGAAATTTTTAGCCTTACAGTTCAGGATCTCTCAGTGCTTCTCTCTCATGCACATGCAACCACCTCAAACAATAGCTCAGCAAACAGATGACATACTCTAGTCCACACATTCCCAGCCGATACTCAAGATCTGTTCACAAAAACACTACAGGGGACAAAAGCTGACATGCTCACATTGCAGAAAGAGATCTCAAGACATCTGGTTGATGTTATGTGGTCAACTAGAAGGTAAACTCAAATGTCAGTATGCATCCAGAATTTATTATTTAAAGTGTAAAGGCCTGTAAAACTGAGTTTAGAATAAAGAACGCAACATACTAAATGTATTAGGATTGTGCTGGCTGTGCAACTCTGTTTCTGCCTCACTTTAGGGGATTACATCTCTTGGTTTTCTTTGGGTAATCTCTCACAGGTTACGTAAGTACAAACCCTTAGTCAGCAAAGTAAAAAGAAAAAAAAAACTAGCAGCTACAACAAACAACTGACCAGATGATATTAGTACCAATACAAACCTAGGCTTCAAACTGAAATATCGGATAAACCCTGCCTGGCAATTTCATGGTTATACTTATATGAAGACTTTATTGTATTTTTTTATTTCATTTAACACACCAGATGTAGCCGTATAACAGCTGGTTATTGGTAGTTTACCTATTTATTGTTGGCCTACTGCCTGGTTAGAGACTCGTTATCCATATCTGCGATGTGGTCGTGTGTATGGTGTCGAACAAACAATGCTGTGTTTATTGATACGTCCATGAACTTCAATATAAAAAACACACTTGTTTGAACAAAAACCAAAACTTTGGTAAGCAATATATTTACACACATACATTGATGGGACAAAAGATTTGTCAAAAGGATCCTGTACTTTACACAGCTATAATATATGTAAACACGGTTTACAGTTTACAGTAGGAATAAAGCTCATGGTTGAGCAGGCCATCCATATTGATCGTACGCAACATCAAGCAGGTCGATGGAGAGATGGCCTTTCACTCTGGAAGCCAACAGTAATGCTAAAAGCTATTGGCATTGGGAGTTCATGCGTAACTGTCTCTCTTTGTGTCTGTGGCTCAGAGTTTCAGGGGTGCAGCAAGGACTAAAATGAGCATGGACAAAGCAAAGCAACTCAGAGGCATTTGTGCAAATTATGGCCAGATATGAAGTAAACACAGGCCAGGTATATTTCTTTGCTGTTCTTTAAAGACAAACAACTAAAACAGCAATCAAGACATGTGTTGTGTTGTGTTGTGTTGTGTTGTGTTGTGTTGTGTTGTACATGTGAGTGCGTACAAACGCAGTTTGAATGTGATCTGCGTGTGACAGAGTTGTGGGAAAACTAATACCAGCCCTGAAGCAGCACTGCGCACTGTAATGGAGAAGAAAAGGTTTGGAGCAGATGCAGAGCTAGAGTTACTAGATTGGGTACCACAGTCCATCAGATATATGCATTGGAAGACACTGCATATCAATCTCTCATCAATTAAGCAACCTGATGTTTAGACTAATAGGGCACATATGTACACAAAATACACCGTAAAACACACAAACAACTAGTGCACTAGTGATGTTAGGTACCAAAAACACTTTTTGTATCATATTCTACCTCTTATAAAAATATTTTTGTACAATGGATATTTAATAAAAAGATTTTTCTCATTATATCGGCTAAAATGTTTCTCTGTTGTTGAACCGCACAAAATGAAGCGTAATTATAAAAAAGCAAAAATGATGATAATAATTAGCTAAACTAATTAAAACAAATAATAGAAATTGTTTCTGTCCTGTCACTGACGTTTAAAAGAAGTAGACAGTAATCTAGTCTAAAAATGTATTATTTGGTTCTCTAAAAATATACTTTATTTCTAAAAAAGATGCCCATGCAAACCTAATTGGACATTTTACAAGATTCTATTTAGATTGCATATTTCACTGTTGTTTGCAAATATGAGGCCCATGCTATAGGCTGATGTCAGTCGGGCTCGGTGAGAGGCCACTGATACTGATGTGATTCATTCTGACACGGTCCTTTGGGGCACAGAAAGAGAAGCAGAGAGGTGCTCTGGGGGCATGTACAGGTTGTGACACAGAGATGGAGAACTGAGTTTTTGGTGTTTCCCAGGGCACGCGCACTAAACTTATTTCTTTACAAACAAGAAGCGAAAAATAGCTGCCTAGAAACTTACAGATTATAGATACTTGTAAAAAAAAAAGTTGACAAATGTATATATATGTATATACAGCACACAATGCATGCGCATGGCATTACATGAAACAACACAATCTATATATATATATATCAGAATGTGTTGTTTCGTATAATGCCATGCATGTGCATTATGTGCTGTATTTGTTTAAATATTTAACTACTGAAACCAAAACAGAAGAAGATTGGTTACAATATAGACTACATGTATTTAAACCAATCAGTTGTCTATCAGAAAATTCTTTTAATCCGTGTTTTAATTAGCAGTTTTTTGGGGAGTCTAATTATCTAATTATAGATGCAATTATAAAGACCTGGCCATGAACTGTAAATGTTGTACATTAACATAATTTTATACATTCTTACTTTTTTAGAAAAGGCAGGCTTATATATATATTTCAAAATATCATCCAAAATCTAAAACAGGAATTAAAATAACTTTGAAGTATTTCAGTAAAAAAGACAGAGCATTAGTATGCTGCACTTCAAACCAACCACGACATTAAAGTATTGTCATTTATTAAATACAAGCAACATTCCTCTGTCCTTTTTACACTTTATTATTGAAATATTTCTGCATTTTATTATTTTATTTTTTTAACAGAAAGTATCCAAACACTTCGTCATTTAATTACAGGTGTAACTGCATTGAGTCCGAAAAGCACGCAGTGCTCCACGCGTGTGTGAACTCGTCTCGCGCGGACAGTGCTGCTGCACTTCGACGCTTTCAGCGCGCAACGGCGCCTGACTGACGGAAATGGGTCAGTAGAACGCACGACACTAACTCCACTTTACCCACGCCCTGGTGGTCTGCTTTAGAACACTTCCCACATCACTAAAAAGATAACACGAATAAGTTTTGATGCAGCGGTTTCCCCTGCTAATCTGTTAACCTGTGACAGTCTAGAAAGAAGCTGCCACTACCTACTATGCAATTAAAAGCCCAAGACTCATACATAATCGGGCATTTACCGTGCTAAATCTTCATAGGCTAAAAATAAATAAAATGTAATCTTTAGGAAAGTTGGAGTGAAGTTGTCTCAGGTGAACTAAGGATGTCGCGTGCACTCCATCAACAACAGACTCTACAGGTCTAAAATCATTTTTTTAAATGAAAAAACAGCTGACCAAAAACAGAATGTTTAGAAATTAATTTACATGTTAATCTGACAGATTTCTGTATCATAGACCGCATACGAACCCCTTCACGTCTGTATGACTTTATGAAACAGACAGCACCATGGATCTAGACAAACTGTGCGGACAAAACTCTGGGATGAGAATAAAAAGACACTCTATACTTCATTATTCAAATGAGCTGTCACAAACAGTTGTATTCCTACCTCGCATAGTGGTGGTAAGTCGGTCCCGAACGCGTCAGGCATGAAGAAACATAAACCAGATAAAAAAAATAATTAAAAAAAATCCTCAGTGGTGAGGTTTGGTCTCGTCAAAGTGACAGACTACTGTGCAAAACCATTCCAGAGGTGCGTGAAGCGGTGATCAGACTCTTCAGTTGTGCGGTAAGGCCAGCATGCGGGTTTTCACATGACATCTGCGAGCGCATATACCCAACGGAGGTTTTCACTGCCTCCGTGGGCGCACGGGAGAGCGTACAGCAGGCGCACGGGAGCCCGGATTGGACTGACACTTTTCGCTCCGCCCTCTTTCTAGCGTCTTCAGCGGCATAAGCAGAGACGGACACTGTGTGGTCTACGCGAGCGCTACGCGGACCATGAGTTCGCACACAGATATTTTTATTCATTAACACCTTCTTCTCGTACTTATCACCTTATAAGCCTTTTTGTTTTTTGTTTATCTTTAATAGATTGCTTTTACAATTATATAATTAGTAGTAGTAGTAGTAGCTAGTAATAGTAGTAGTAGTAGAAGCAATTATTATTGGTATTTTGAATGTTCCAGATGAATTGAGTTGCACTGCATGGTTAAGTAAAAATGTGTAGATAATTTGTTCAAGTTTATGGATTATAGTTTCAAACAAACGTTCAAAGTCTGTATGGCACAATAAGGCTATATAAAACACAATTTCTTGTCAAAATTTATATTTTATGATTTAGAAATTTTACTAGAGACCCCCCCCCCCCCCCCCCCCTCTCTGTTTTTCAGTGTGCAATGTATCAGGTGCCAAATCAGACAACAGCCGTAGTAGTATTAAAGTAAAAAAAAAAAAAAAAGGCACCTCTATGGCACAGAAAGTAAAAATAATAATAATAATAAAATATATATATATATATTTAAATAAATTGCATAATATGGTTTCATATTTCTATACATTTGGCTGATGAACAAATAATCTATAGCCATCAATTTAAACAGCAAATAGGAGTGTGTGAAATTGCCCACTGCATGTGTCTGTATGGGGGGAGGTGGAGACAGAGACTGAGCTACAGACCCATCCATGGAAAGACAGAGACTAACTGCCCAGAGCGCATCACCACTGACCTACATTCACCCCCCCCCCCCACCCACCCACCACCCTTTTATTTTCCATTTCCCCTGTATGAACAAACTCATAATTGTGATGTAATGACAAAAAGCAAGCATGACAATAAAGCCAGACCAGTCCATTTGAGATTGTAAGGCACTGTCTTGGAGGGACAGCACTTTTGTTGAACAAAAAGCTTTTTCTGGCTATTCAGGAAAGGCCTGAGTGTTGCAATAAGAAATATATGTAACCTGTGAAGTGGAATAGATAGGTTATAGTGCGTTTAACCTTTATGAATAAACATGCAATATTTAGCAATATTTTTATTTGACAAAGTTGATCATAAACAGAATTAAAAGTCATTCTGTCTTACAATCAGAAATTGAACCAAACAAATAAAAAAATTTCAGGGCTGCAGATTTACAGCAGAACTAGAGGAATATGTGAATTATCCGAAGATTAATGCTGCCATATGGTGCCTGAAAACTAGTTAAATTAAAAGTAAACATATTTGGCACTGTACAAAGGCTTAAGAAAGAGCTTGTTGTGCAAAGTGTGTATTCTCTTTTATTCTCTGCATCAGTATCATGGGAGTGATTTAGAAATGATTTAGATCATGGGAGATTTTAATATTCACGTTGATAATGTAAATGATACATTAGGACTTGCGTTTACTGACCTAATAAACTCCTTTGGAGTCAAGCAAAATGTCACCGGGCCCACTCATCGTTTTAATCATACACTAGATTTAATTATATCGCATGGAATCGATCTTATTGCTATAGATACTGTACCCCAAAGTGATGATATTACAGACCATTTCCTTGTATCGTGCATGCTGCGTATAACTGATATTAAGTATATGTCTCAGCGTTACCGTCTGGGCAGAACTATTGTTCCAGCCACCAAAGAAAGATTTGCAAATAACCTGCCTGATCTATCTCAACTGCTATTTGTACCCAAAAATACACATGAATTAGATGAAATTACTGACAACATGGGCATTATTTTCTCTAATACATTAGAAGCTGTTGCCCCCATCAAATTGAAAAAGGTTAGAGAAAAACGTACCGTGCCATGGTATAACAGTAATACTCACTCTCTCAAGAAAGTAACTCGTAGTCTTGAACGCGAATGGAGAAAAACGAACTTGGAAGTTTTTATGGAAATACAGTATGTCCAGCTATAGACAGGCTCTAAAAACTGCTAGGGCAGAGCATATACACAAACTCATTGAAAATAACCAAAACAATCCAAGGTTTTTATTTAGCACAGTGGCTAAATTAACAAATTACCAGACGCCACCTGATTCAAATATTCCACCAACGTTAAATAGTAATGACTTTATGAATTTCTTCACTGATAAAATAGATAACATTAGAAATACAATAGCGAATGTAGATTCTACAGCGTCTAACACTTCAGTTTCATCCATCGCACCCAAAGATAAACTGCAGTGCTTTACAAATATAGGACAGGAAGAGCTAAATAAACTTATCACTGTATCTAAACCAACAACATGTTTATTAGATCCTGTACCCACTAAATTACTAAAAGAGCTGTTACCTGTAGCCGAAGAACCGCTTCTCAATATCATTAACTCGTCGTTATCTTTAGGTCACGTCCCAAAACCATTCAATCTGGCGGTTATCAAGCCTCTTATTAAGAAACCAAAACTAGATCCTAGTGTACTGGCAAATTATAGGCCTATTTCAAATCTTCCATTTATGTCTAAAATTTTAGAAAAAGTTGTGTCTGCTCAATTGAGCACCTTCCTGCATAAAAATGATCTGTATGAAGAATTTCAGTCAGGTTTTAGGCCCCACCATAGCACAGAAACTGCACTTGTTAAAATTACAAATGACCTGCTCCTTGCGTCAGATCAAGGCTGCATCTCATTTCTAGTCTTACTTGATCTTAGTGCTGCGTTCAACACCATAGATCATGACATACTCATAGATCGATTACAAAACTATACAGGTATTCAAGGGCAGGCTCTAAGATGGTTTAGATCCTACCTGTCCGATCGCTACCATTTTGTTTACTTAAATGGGGTGTCATCTCATTTATCATCAGTAAAATATGGAGTGCCACAAGGATCCGTCCTAGGTCCCCTTCTATTTTCAATATACATGTTGCCCCTTGGTAATATTATTAGAAAATACGGAATTAGCTTCCACTGTTATGCTGATGATACTCAGCTATATATCTCAACGAGACCAGATGAAACTTCCCAATTATCTAAGCTAACAGAGTGTGTTAAAAATGTAAAAGATTGGATGACAAATAATTTTCTCCAATTAAATTCGGATAAGACAGAGATCTTAATTATTGGACCAAAAAACACCACACAGAATCTTGTAGATTACAATCTGCAGCTAGACGGATGTACTGTTACTTCCTCTACAGTCAGAAATCTGGGTGTTATATTAGACAGCAATTTGTCTTTTTGAAAATCATATTTCCAATGTTACAAAAACGGCATACTTCCATCTTAGAAACATTGCCAAGCTACGAAACATGTTATCTGTTTCTGATGCAGAAAAGCTAGTTCATGCATTCATGACCTCTAGACTGGACTATTGTAATGCACAGCTAGGTGGTTGTCCTGCTTCTTCAATAAACAAGCTACAGGTAGTCCAAAATGCAGCAGCTAGAGTCCTTACGAGATCAAGAAAATATGATCATATTACCCCAATTTTACAGTCTCTGCACTGGCTACCTATTAAGTTCCTTATCAGTTACAAATTATCATTACTTACCTATAAGGCCCTAAATGGTTTAGCTCCTGCATACCTAACTAGCCTTCTACCACGCTACAACCCATCACGCACCCTAAGGTCACAAAACGCTGGACTTTTGGTAGTTCCTAGGATAGCAAAGTCCACTAAAGGAGGTAGAGCTTTCTCACATTTGGCTCCCAAACTCTGGAATAGCCTTCCTGATAATGTTCGGGGTTCAGACACACTCTCTCTGTTTAAATCTAGATTAAAAACACATCTCTTTCGCCAAGCATACGAATAATGTATCTTTTAAATTGTGAGTGTAGTTGCATCTGATCAAATGTGCATTTTTATTCTTTAGCTTGGGTTAAACTAATTTTACTTTGTTGGATCAGCAGCTATGCTAATGATGTCTCTATTTTGTTTCTATGTTTTGCCACGGGATTTACATCCCGTGGTAACTAGGATTTACACAAGCTCCAGTCTGGATCCAGAACACAGAAGAGATGATGCTGACCCTCAGAGGACCCCAGATGATCCTAACCTTGAATCAACAAACAGAACTAACAATTATTGCTACATGTGTGACTGCATCATATAATAACTATTAATTAATAATATTGATAGTTCATCGTCTAGCTGACCACGTCTTGTATTATTATTATTATTATTTTTTTTTTCTAAAATCCTGTCAAACGTGCACAAACTACTAACTACTAAATATTGTAGAAACATAATTTTCTGTAAAGTTGCTTTGTAACGATTTGTATTGTTAAAAGCGCTATACAAATAAACTTGAATTGAATTGAAAATTGAAGTATACTATGTCAAATAGAATAGCTCAATAATGTCAAAATTGTGATGTTATTTCACATAAGTACAGTACATAGTTTTCCTCACAAATGACTAACTGTACTGTTGGTCAGGCAACCTCACAGTTAGTCATTATTTCTGAGAGAAGACAGGAATGGGGTCTAAAGATAGAAGCAATAAATGAGTTGGTAGATCTCCCTGTTTTTAAGGTTAAAGCATATTTGTGCAACTCCTTTGTCCTTGAATCGACCATCAGGAAGTTAACTTAAATATAATTGGATAACTTTCCACTGAAAATAAAAATTAGGGCACTATTTCTCAAAGGGATTCCCCTTAACTCTCAAATGACATGTCTTTAAATTGTACTCTGGAATAATCAGGTGTTTTTTGAAAAGACAAATTTTTACTGAGAAATTGATTTAATATCATAGACCTACGTAACATGATGCGTTTTTATATATGTGTTAGGTGCTTTTGTGTTTGAATCTATCTTTTATCCCTGTTTAACATGATATTTAGGTATATAGATCAGAGCTCACCCGATAATTGTCTCCCCTTGCAAATCTACATGTCAAATGTCAACATGCTGAATCTCAGACAAAATCATAGCTGTAATGAGTCGAAAGAGAGAATGACACTGGCTTTCAGTGAGAGAGAGAGAGAGAGAGAGAGAGAGAGAGAGAGAGAGAGAGAGAGAGAGAGAGGAAAAATACACTTGAGAAATTTACAGAAAGATACCACAAGTGACAGAGGCAATTTTCTGGGAAAAAATTACTTCATCATAATTTCAATCCCAAAAAGAATTGGAAAGAAAGCCCTGAAGGAGCCGTTGTGTCACCTTGAAAAATGGCAGTTGAAAAGATCACTAAAATTCTCCACACACACACACACACACACACACACACACACACACACACACACACACACACACACACACACACACACACACACACACACACACACACACACACAATCAAACTAAATATTATATTGTTTCTTTATACACAATTATATTCTTGTACTACACTGCTTTGCCACTTCTACAGAGATGCTGCAATTTCTATACACAATTACATTACAAAACTTGACAGATCACTTATCAAAAGTATGGTTAAAAGTCTAAGATTTGCACACTAATAAATTATCAGATCTAGTATATGGAATCATTCCAGCTGGATGTCAAAAAGGCCAAAAATAAAGCCAAAGGGACTGTAATATAATTTTTTTTGCTAGACTAAGAAAGTTGGAGCTCATCTCATCTGTATCAGCAAGTAATAAACAGATTTCTTTTCAAAGCTCTTAATAAGACCAATCGTGCAAAATATAACTGCCTTCTCATCAACATAATACAGAAGACTGCCAATCAGTTGATTTTAATTGGATTTTTTTTTCTCCTTCACTCTCTTCTAACAAAGCTATTAAGCTATTAAAACTAATGTTACATTGAGTGTGTATTTTTTTATGACACATTAGAATATCTTTATATGCCCTGAGGCAAACTCTCAGAAAAATGTCTTCTGCTGATTTAGTTTTCAGAGCCTAATAAATGTTTATGTTGGATATGCTAAAAGATTTTTTTGTATAGAAACTTTTAAAAATTCTGGCTTCTGAAAATGATCTCAATTCAGCATATACTAACACAACATAACGATCAGCTACTATATCATCTATTTCTTATTCAGTGATTAATGTCAGAACAGCTTCTTCAGAAGTCGGAAAATACAATGCAGCATGAATGAGAAAAATGTACTCTAAAATGTAAATGCAGCTTTCTGTAATACTTGATTCTGATTTGTCATCCATTGAAACATTGAATATTAGGCCACTTATTCATGGAAGTGGCTCAACGTCCAAAACTCTCATATCACTATTCGTGGACTCCTTTTGTCTTGTTTCAGAAATGCAGCCGACACACATAACTGGATCTCAGTTATCAACTGTAGAGAAAATTACTTTGGAGGACTTCAGTATTAATATTATAGTAATATTGTAGCTGTATTCATATTGTTTTGTATGTAACTTTAAAGGAATAATTCACCCCAAAATAAACCATCATTAAGATGTTTTTTACTTCATAATGTTGCTTCCAGCTAAATTTTGAGTCCTCTATCCATAATATTGCTTCCATTAATGAAAGAGTCATCTCATCTGAATCAGGAGAGGAATATGCGAAGATCAAGCACCATTCACAAGCAAAAAACAGTTAAAAATGTTCTAAACAAATATGTCTGTAGATTTTTTTAAAGTGTGAGGACAGCAGAAGATGACCTTTTCTCTGGAGGGAGTGTTATGGATTATGGAATTTTTGGCCAGAAGCAAGGGTTTAAAGTAAAAATGTTTTAATGATGAATTTGTTTATGACAAACATGCAGCTTTTTGCTTCTCAAGATGTTAATTAATGGATGGGGTCATGTGGATTTTTGTGGTATTTCTATCAGCTGTTTGGACTCGCATTCTGACGACACCCATTCAATATAAGTGATATAATGGTACATTTCTCCATATACTGTATGTTCAAATGAAGAAACAAACACATCTACATCTAGGATGGCCTGAGGGTGAGTAAATTTAAGCAAATTTTTATTTTAGCATGAACTGTTCTTTTAAAAGAATATGCTACACAGGTAAAGATTTTTAAATAATTGTAAGTCATACTAATATTTATATATAGCAGATATGTGTATTATTTTTTAGTTTATTTGGTGAGTAGCCATGAAATAAATATGTGGTATTATAATGTACAGTCAGTTACTCAGTCATTATTGCAAAATATATCTCGACAAGGTGATAAGAAAAAGATTAGAAATCCCAGTCCAATTCAAATCCTAATTTTTTTGCAGTTAGAGTCACCCGAAGCGACCGGATTCTGTGTCAAAGTGTGACCTCCGTGTCCTACATAAGCCAAGTTCAAACAAATCGACACTTTTCAGAACTTCTTAGTCTACCACAGATATACACCATTAACTTAACATTACTTATTCATCCACGGACATAACTCGCAGTTAATAATTCACACCTACATACTTGATTTGCGCAATAATTTTTACGGGACCATTATCGCAAATTGGTCTCTCCAATTTATGAATCTAAAGGGATGGATCTAATAGGGGAGACCTTCACCTCTCTACACTCCTAAAGAGGAAGTGTCTGATAAAGAAAGGCTAATGGCTGCAGACACTACAGCCAACTCAGGGGATTGAAGACTGGAGTCAGATGGGTTGAGGTAATGGAACATACGCCTGCAGTAGCTGAATTATTCACTCGATCTACTGATGCAACACACACACACACACACGCACACAATACTGGCTTTCTGAAGTGAGACTAAGTTACTCTGTCTTCTCTGATGAACAACTTGCTGTCGTTTGCATATTTTCAAAGAGTCTCCCAGTGTTTTAAATCCCATTCTTCACTTTGATGTATGCCATTTATCTCCCATTTGTTAGTTCCACAGATGTTCACTGTTAAACTCAACAAGTTCCTGATTACATTTGGCCATTGACCAATCCAAATCTTCTGGCATGATTTTAAATAAAACATAACACCGTCACAGATTCCAGCACTCTTTCCCTCCTGCCTTCCTTCTTTGATGGGCATCTTGTCTGCGCAAGCTGAGAGTTAGGCTAAGTAGACAAATGAAGTAGCATTACAATACAAGAGCACAGACAGACGCAAAGGAGGGGCTGCATAGCTTCCCTATTGTTGAGCTGGGAGAAAGGTATAGAAAGGCTTACAGACTGCTTGTCTCACGAGCCAAACAGGAAACAAAGGGGAACTTGTTGCCAGTGTTGAGGAGAAATTATTGTAGTGTCAGAATGCTTGTAGGGATGTTGTGGGCACCGTGCTCATAAATGCACAAACAGAGACATATTTACTGTAGCAAACATCCGAGTGCCGCTGACAGCTTGGACCATTGGAGGATTATGGGGCTTCTCGAGGGAGTCTGAGTCTCTGAGAGCCATAGGAAGAGGATGATGATGTCTTTCTTTTAATTTAGATACCATAAAAGCGAGGAATATGTTAGTGAGGCAAACGTGGTACAACTTTTGCACTCTCTGAAGACAGTAAATGAAGAAATACAGTGTTATAATTTATCATCTCCATACAGAAACTCATTGACCATTGCCCTCTGAATATTGGCATCATGTTGGACCCCATCATAAATCACGTGTCTGCGGTCTCATTATATCCTCTTAGAGTCAGCCCAGTCAACGCATCGTAATTTAATCTTTACTTGAACTGTAGTGTAGAAGTGTACACTGGGGAGTTTGAGGGGGACTGGTGTGTGCCATGTGTGTGTTTCTAATGACAGTGATGGGGGGGTGATGAGACCTTCTGTTTTGAACCCGTCCCTCCCTCCTTTTCAGCCCTGGCTGGCTTAATCCCGAGTCTGGGAGAGGGATTAGAGGGCACTCGACCATACCCGCATCTCAAAACAGACATCAAATTTTAGTGCACACATCCAAGATTATGTAAATAAGCAGTTTGGCGTTTGATGGCTGTAGGAATAGTATAATCTGCTGAGTGATAATGATCATTTATACAATTAGATAATGCTGAAAACACGCATGTAAACATATAGACAAACACACAAATAGCACACAGACTGTTATATTTTTTTCAATGTTGATGTAGAGTCAGTTCTTATTTAGACAGATTTTTAAATTTGTATTAAAGTCACTATAATAAAGTCACTATACACTACTGTGTTTAATTTACACTTTATACAGAAAGGACTGGATGAATTAAAATGGATTAAAAGTGACAATAAAGATTGTTTTATAGTTACAAAAAATATCTATTTCAAAGAGATGCTGTGCTTTTACATTTTTTATTCAGAAAATAATCTTGAAAAAAATGAACCATGTTTCCACAAAAATATTAAGCAGCTTTTTCAGCATTGATAATAAGGATTTTGATGCTAAAGAATTTAGTAAGCTGCTCAAAATGTCCCATTGACATCACAGGAATATAATACATTTTTAAATATATTTAAATATACTGTAAAAAAGTCATAATAACATTTTTACAATATTACTATTTTATTGTATTTTTGATAAAAAAAATACCAACCCCAAAATCGAGTTATGTTCAATACAAGAGTCACAATGCGAAAAGAGGGAATTTTGTGTTTTTGTGTTATTTATGAATGTATTTCTGTCTCTACCTGATTCCTCCTTCCTTTCTGTAATGCTGACTGCCATCTCAATTCGTCTTTGTTAAGTAGTTGCAACAACTCTAGCAACTTTGTGTATGTATTTGTGTGTGTGTGTGTATGTGTTTAGTGGAGAGAGGATGGGGGGGTGGAGAAAATTACTCAGCTTTCTTATTGAAACAAACTACACACACGCATGTTTATTATGTATATAGCTGATTCACTAGAACAACAATAGCAAATTTGACATTTCTGATATTGCAAACATGACAAATGGTGGGATATCATACAGAATTATTTTTCAAGTGGAAATGCTCTCATAATCTTACAATGTCTCTTGCAGTAGATATTTACTTCTGGGTTTGTATTTGGGAGAGGAGGAAATGGGAGGGTGGAGGGGTTGGGGGGAGACACAGCTCCATATGTAGAGGATGTAAGCCTTTTATTTCTGTGGCATTATGTCTGCTTTAACATATACCTCAAAACCACATACACTTTTGTCTGATTCTGCATACTCGAAAACATCTTTTAACACACACACATGCACAAGCACACAGAGATGCAGACTAATAATACACATTAATACAGTCCAACTGACTCATTCAATACCTAAAGAAACTGAATGCACAAAAGCAAAATCTCTTTGACAGTCTCAGCCCGGCTCCTTTATCCTCATCTAAAAAACATGGGTGAAATATGTGCTCTTTAGACTATCTATTTGAATTTAATAGGTCATGTGACTTGAACTGAAGTGCATTGCTTCCTCCAAACAAGAGGAAGTTTGCTGCTTCCAATTGTGTCATGCCTCATATTCTGTGGCATGTCTTCAGTCTGGATGCTTGATTCATAAAGGGACAATTCATCCAAACAACCATGAGTAAACAATGAAAAAAATTCTGTCTGTTTATTCACAGTAATGACATTGCAAACCTACATTACTTCCCTTTTGTGGAAAAAGAAAAGGTTTGCAGGATGTTCTTGATCTTGTTCTCTGCAGCGAGGATGCAGACTGAGACTGTCAAGCCCCCCAAAATGACAAAAACAATAAATCTACCATAAAAGTGCGGTCTGAACAACCATTCAGTTTCATTGTATGGAAAAGAGCAGCTCCTCTTTTTGTTCTATTTAAAAAAAATAAGGGTTAATTTATTTTATTTTATTTATTGAATAAAAACTAACCTAAACCACCATCTCACCTCCTCATCTGTGGACAAACTCTACATTTCTCTGTTTTAGTTTCTCTCTCTCTTTTTAAATTCCACATCAGTATGCTTTACTTTTCTATTTTTCCTAGCCACCTTACTCTGTACTTTCTCTCTCCACATTCTCACATTTTCCCCATTTCCTCTCCCCCTGTACATGCTCTCTCTCTCTCTCTCTCTCTCTGTAAATGGAATGGTGGCTGTAATAGTGGGATGTAGGTCATCAGGGCAGCTTGGCTGGCTTGTGTCTAGACTCAGTCTTCAGGGCATGAAGTCGTAGAATTGTGCACATTGACCAGCACAACTCTGCTGCTAACAGTAACCCCCCCCTCCCCACCCACCCCCACACACACACAGTAGCACACAAAATAGTAAAGTATCTGATGAGACTTCACACAAACTTCTTGCACAGTCTAATTTGCCGGTCTATATTGGGGGGGGTATCCTGGGGTCTTAATCTTTAATAGCTTAGGAAACAGCCACTGAAGTTGCAGTTCAGTCAAATATGCATGCCAACATACACCCTCCTCTGATGCCCCAGGTGAGACGTAAATGAGCATTTGCACTATGCTCATGTATCTGTCAAACTCACCCAACAGTCACACCAACCTTCCCTCTATATGTTATGGAAGCTGACAAAGGATTTAAAAAATGGAATTGCGACTTGTTAACTCATAATTCTTTTTTTTTTTTTTTTTTTTTTTTTAAAAGTCAGAATTGTGAGATACAAAATTGTATTTGCGAGATAGAAACTCAAAATTGCTAGAAAAGCTCAGTTCTGAGAAATTGGGAGCAATAAACTCGACATTTCGAGAAAAAGTCTGAAATGTGAGATAAAAAGTTTTTTATTTATTTTTTATTCAGTGGCAGAAATAATAATAATAAAAAAAAAAACAATTACAAGAAAAAAGTAACTGTGTGTTGATTAAAAAATTTCAGAATTTCTGAATTGTGATATAAAAGAACACAATTACCATTTTTTTTTTATCATGTGGCAGAAACAAGTTACTGTAATATGCTTATTGACAGCCCAGAATAAATGTTCATAAACTTTTCTCTGTGTTTGATTTAAATTTTGGCAAAGTGAAATATGGACTGGGAAAAAATACTCACCTTATTTTGTAATACAGAAATAAGCTGTTTTCTGTGAATATGCAAAATCAAACAATATGTTTGTAATAAATCAACATAGTATAATAACAAATGTGAGTTTGCAGCATCATGCAGCAAAACAGACTGTTTACGTATTGCTAAAATAACGAAGTGGATGAAAATGAAAGCCTTACACATTCAAGGTATAAATGGCTGCAACAGTCTTACGTTAAAAATAAGGTGGATGGGGAAAGTACTTGTAACAGAGCTGCCATAAATTAGGTAGGTTAAGCCCATCCAGAATTATAATAAATATCTAACTGACTGATTTGTTTAAATGCATCACAACTGTAGCTCAGCTGTAGCTCCATCCATTATTGTCATCACGCAATATCCATCAATGCTTGTGACACCTATAATATCAGTCAGTAAACTCACTCATTGTAGTTACTGCATGCAACATGTATTCTCTTCACCCACAAAATGATCTGCGGACTGTGAGAGTACAATAGCACTCATATTCACAGCTAATATTCAGTGAGTGGAGGTGAAATCTGGTGGCCCAATCTGCCTAGCAATGTAGTTTAACTATAACACTGTAACTTTAATTTATGCCAAGTTTAAAATGGTATATTACTTTAAGCATGTATGTGGGTTCCTGGTTTTGCATACATTCTGGGGACCAAATGTTCTCACAAGGATAAACCTACAATCCTAACCTACAATCATTTAAAATGTTGGGACCAGTCATACAGTTTCACATTCATACAAAATTTTGTCATAATATATAAAAAAATACTAAATGGTTTCATTACTTTTTTTAATGTTTATTATGAAATAGCCAGGTGAATAAAGGCTTTTTAATATTTAGATTTTTTGTTTGGGGGTGGGGGTGGGGGGTACTACCAAACTGTGATGGAAAAACAAATGCGTGTGGTCTAAAATGTGATCAAAATCTTTTAAAAATGTATTTTTGTGTGTTATTCACCATTCCTCTCTTCCCCCTAGCTCTCGCTTTCTCACTTGCTCTCTCACACTTTCTTGTCTCTCGTAGGTTCTGATGGTAAAAGCTACAGTCTGGCATACTTTACAATATTTTATTTATGTCTATCAGACACTGTATTTTTCTCACTAATGGAAAACCTCTAAGTGACCTTTCACCCTCTTACTGCAGCATAACTAAGAAGTTACAATGTCTAACATTCATCAGCTATATTCAAAGTTGTCACATCAGTTTACATCTATATATCCATATCTATATCTGTATATCAGTCAACATATATGGATAATCAACATGTATACAGATAATTTAGATTTATATGACATTTTCAGTAGAGGTATTCAGACAACAATTCACCTTGTGTCTCATGATTCCATGCCCTTTGTAGCATGATGGTGACCACATTGTTAAAGAATATGTTTGCCACAGTGCTGAAACCATGACTCAAATGCAAATGTTAGAGAGAAAAAGCTGAAGGGAAAGAAAGCCCTCCATGACCTGTCAAAGTACATTAACACACGTGGACTGCATGATGCATGTGTCTGTGAGACTAAATTGTCCTGTAATATTCTGTCTGTTTGTTGATTACATTTCATTTTTATTCAATTTGACTGCATGCATCAGTGATATAATTATGGAACTTGTGGCATAACATTTTCACATGAATTTGTGATTTGTTTTTTCCAATATGTACATGTATGCATTTAAATTCTGCTGTCTGTGATCAAATCAAAAATTCCTTATACTGTTGCATTCTTTAACAGGAAGTATGACTGCTCATCTCAGACGCCTTGCCCCTCCCTGTTGCCACCTTGGTAGGCTCCACCCTCTCGAGGGAACCCTCGGGCAGTGCTGTCAGATCCCATCACGCAACTCCTATGGTAACGCAGTTGCCAGGGTAGCTAGCCGTTAGCGGATCTGTGCGTAGGTTTAGAACTTAGCTGTTAGCGCCAGGTTTAATTATAGATTACAATGAGCTACGAGCATCCACTCTCTTTTACAGCAAGCATGCTTGGTCATGCATGCAAAGCCTAGAGCCAAAATGACACTGTGTTGTAAAATTCTTAAGGAGGTGGTTGTATAAAAACTAGAACCTTACATGCCCAGTCTGATTAATACCCAGATGAATGACTTTACCTGACCATGTGCCTCATTTTTCCAAAATACAATTATAATTATATAACAGGTTGCATTAAAGCCTTCACATTATCACCAGATATCATTAGTAAGATCAAATCCAGGACTAAGCCATCTGATATATCCATAAATCATCCATCACCCTTTATAAGTGCCATAATTTAAAAACAAAGGTTATTTTTGGTTCCATGAAGAACTTCCATGGAACATTCCCACTGCACAAAATGTACTTTAGAAAGAAACAAGGTTCCCTTTCAGTCGGTCACGTTCAACGTTACGAATGGGATCTCGCCCGAGAGCCCAATCACCTTTGAGTGGTACAAAACGAGCCAATGGTACACAAAGTACCTTGGTCTGCGGGATCTGCATCGCGAGCTCCGCCCTGCAGAGCGGGTATATAAGGAGCAATGCGAGCAACTCGCATTCAAGCTTTCGCTTCGGAGCCGAGCACATCGTGTGCTGCTTTCACCGGAGTGCTACAAGCAAGAGCTGGTGTTGGTGTGACAGCGCGATTCAGCGGTTCGTCTGGGTTTCCTGCGACAGCTCCCGCGTTCCCCTGAGCGCTTCAACACCTCTGAAAGAGCAAATTTCTTTCACAAAAGATATACGGGCTGATTTGCGTCTTTAAGAGATGTCATTTCGCCCGTGTGTTTCTGGGTGCGGTTGATACATCGCTCCTCGTGACGGCCACGATCGTTGTGTCACGTGTCTGGGCTTCCAGCACGCTGAGACTGCGTTCGTGGATGGCTCATGTTCTCATTGCGGGGACATGACCATCTCGGCGTTGAGATCGAGACTCGATTACCTTAAAAGGTATAGAGTCCTCTCTGCCAAACACCCCCCTCACATACGTCGCAGCCGGTCGAGTTTCCGGATGAGTTTGCTGGACCCTCTCAGACTCCTGACATCTCATTCGGGACTCGCGAAGAGGACCGTATGTCGATCGCCGCATCACAAGGCGGGCTTGAGTCCTCGGGAGATGAGGATTCGGCTGCGTTGCCTCCCTCGGGAGTGCCAGCGTTGTCCGAGTCTGATCCCGAGCTGACGGCCGTGCTTTCCAGGGCAGCGGAGAGCATCGGGCTTGAGTGGAATCCTCTGCCCTGTCCCGAGCGCTCGAGGCTGGATGATTGGTTCCTGGGGGCTGCTCATGCGGATCGCCAGCACCCCCCTATGGTTCCTTTCTTCCTGGAAGTGCACCAGGAAGTAACCAGTTCATGGAAGGCACCTTTAACTGCCCGAAACCGTTCTGGTACTTCCTCCACCTTCACTGCCGTCAATGGCGGGACGGCCAAGGGGTATGCTGGGATTCCCCCGGTGGAGCGTTCTGTTGCGATGCAACTGTGTCCACAGAGCGCCTCTGCTTGAGCCCCCCAGGCCTTACCGCTGGCTCTTCCGGACGCTCAGGCTCGGCTACGCGATTCAGTTCGCCCGGCGTCCCCCCAGGTTTCGGGGTGTTCATGCGACGATGGTGGGCAAAGATGCCCCTGTCATGCGCGCAGAGGTCACGACCCTGCTGGCAAAGGGCGCGATAGAGCCGGTCCCTCCAGCCGTCATGAAGTCCGGCTTTTACAGCCCTTACTTCATAGTACCCAAGAAGACAGGTGGGTTATGGCCAATCCTGGACTTGCGTGCCTTGAACCGAGCTCTGCACAGACTCCCGCTCAAGATGCTAACGCCCAAGCACATTTTCAAATGCATTCGTCCGATGGATTGGTTTGCAGCGATCGACCTGAAGGCCTAGTCCACGCGTACTTTCATGTCTCCAATCTTCCTCGACACAGACCGTTTCTTCGGTTTGCTTTCGAGTGACAGGCATATCAGTACAAGGTTCTCCCATTCGGGTTGGCCCTGTCTCCCGGCGTCTTTACGAAGGTCACGGAGGGAGCCCTGGCTCCTCTCAGGGAACAAGGTGTCCGTATCCTCAACTCCCTCGATCCTAGCTCACTCTCGAAAGCAGTTGTGCGAGCACAGGGATCTGGTGCTCAGACACCTTGCCTGACTGGGTCTTCAGGTCAACTGGGAAAAGAGCAAGCTCTCCCCTGTGCAGAGGATCTCTTTTCTCAGTATGGAAATAGACTCGGTCGCCATGTTCGCGCAGCTTACAAAGGAGCGCGCGCAGTCACTGCTGAATTGCCTGAGACAATTCGAGGGCAAGAGAGCGGTTCCACTGAAACTGTTTCAGAGGCTCCTGGGGCATATGGCGTCCACGGCGGCGGTCATACCGCTCGGGCTACTCCATATGAGACCGCTTCAGCACTGGCTTCACGACCGAGTCCCGAGATGGGCATGGCAACAGGGCACGCTCCGAGTGACCATCACTCCGGCCTGCCGCCGATACTTCACCCCGTGGTTGGACCCCTCGTTTCTACGGGCCGGCGTGCCCCTAGAACATGACATGTTCAGACATGTTGTTGTGTCAACAGATGCCTCTGCCACGGGCTGGGGTGCCATGTGCAACGGGCATGCAGGCTTCTGGACAGGACCCCGACTTCAGTGGCATGTCAATTGCCTCGAGTTGCTAGCAGTACGGCTTGCTCTGCACCGCTTCAGGGCCCTGCTGAAGGACAAGCACATTCTGGTCCATACGGACAACACTGCGACCATAGCGTACATCAACCGTCAGGGTGGTCTACGCTCCTGCCGCATGTCGCAACTCGCTCGCCATCTCCTCTTGTGGAGTCACAAGCATCTGAGGTCGCTTCGTGCCATTCACATTCTGGGCAGGCTCAATCGTGCAGCCGACGAGCTCTCACGGCAGCAGTCTCACCCCGGGGAATGGAGACTCCACCCCCAGTTGGTTCAGCTGATTTGGGAACAATTCGGAGACGCTCAGGTAGACCTGTTTGCCTCTCAAGAAAATTCCCACTGCCAGTTGTTTTTCTCCCTGACCGAGGGCACTCTCGGCACGGACACCCTGGCACACAGCTGGCCGCTGGGCCTGCGCAAGTATGCGTTTCCCCCAGTGAGCCTTCTTGCACAGACGTTGTGCAAGATCAGGGAGGATGAGGAGCAGGTCCTCATGGTTGCGCCTTTTTGGCCCGGCCGGACCTGGTTCCCCGAACTTGTACTCCTCGCGACAGCCCCTCCCTGGCCAATTCCTCTGAGGAACGACCTTCTTTCTCAGAGACGGGGCACCCTCTGGCACCCACGTCCCGATCTGTGGAACCTACATGTGTGGGTACTGGACGGGTCATGGAAGGTTTAGGTACCTTGCCACCACAGGTGGTAGCTACCATCACTTCAGCTAGAGCCATGTCCACCAGACACGCCTATGCTTTGAAGTGGAACCTCTTCGTCACTTGGTGTTCTTCACGGCGTGAGGACCCCTGGAAATGTCCGATTGGGTCAGTGCTCTCCTTTCTTCAGGAGGGGTTGGAACTATGCCTGCTAGCATACGTCCAGCTGGAATATGCTACCCAGTGTATTCTGTGTAAGTTATGGGCCCTCACTCGTGCTGGCCTCACGACAGGGTGCTATCACTCACACGGGTCGCTGGAAGACAGCCATGTGGCGTTTTGTAAGGGACCCCATTCGTAACGTCGAACGTGACCGACTGAAAGGGAACGTCTTGGTTACGTATGTAACCCTCGTTCCCTGAAGGAGGGAACGGAGACATTGCGTCCCCTTGCCACATTGCTGTTCCGCTGAATGGCCGGGTCACTGGCTCGGCTCCTCAGCGAAGACTTGAATGCGAGTTGCTCGCGTTGCTCCTTATATACCCGCTCTGTGGGGCGGAGCTTGCGATGCAAATCCCGCAGACCAAGGTACTTTGTGTACCATTGGCTCGTTTTGTACCACTGGAAGGTGATTGGGCTCTCGGGCGAGATCCCATTCGTAACGTCTCCGTTCCCTCCTTCAGGGAACGAGGGTTACATACGTAACCAAGACGTTCTTTATATTATTCAAATGTTGACACACTAATAAAAAATGTTTCTTTTAAGAACTTATCACTGAAAGGTTATTTGAGGAACCCAAAATATAGTTATTTTATGGCACCGCTGCAAAAAAAACAAAAACTTTTGTATGGCATTCTTTCTTCTGTGGAACACAAAAGAAGATACTTTGGAGAATGTCTCAGTGTTTTTTTTCTCCATAGAGTGAAACATTTGTACCTAATGTACCTGACTTTCATTGTATGGACAAAAACAGTTAAAACATACTTCACAATTTTGAAGGAATTTGAAGGCTTTGAAGGCTTTGGAATGACATGGGGGTGAGTAATAATCCTAATAACTAGCACACTTTTACAAATCATTAGGCTACTGGATATTCATCCTCCTATATCCTATCCCCCACTGTCTCCTTGTATCTATAAAATGCTGTTCTATCACTCTCATGTTTGCCCACATTTGATTTGCCCTCTTGCTTGAAGCCCCCAACCCCCCGCATCCACCATTAAACTTTAAGATCTCATGCAGACTATGTATATTTTATCTGGCATTTTGCAAACAAAGTCTAAATAAAATATAGATAAGACAAAGGTCTAAGACCCTGCATGTGCAAATGCATCCCTCATCCCTTCCCTATCTTTGCTCTATCCCCCTATCTTTATCAACAGATGAGTAATGTGGGTTCAGAAGTAGTCATCTGCCGTTTTTCAAGCTGGGGAACATTGTATTGCTCCCTCACGACGAGCCGCTGGGCTGCCACACTGACTGCTATTACATGCATCAGCCATTGTGCACCATTATTTCTGAGATGCATTTATATAATTTGTCTATCCATTAATAGACAATAACACACAGGCCTTGGCAGAGCAAATCATATAATCACTGTGTAGAAAAGACTTTCCATTATGTTTCAGAGAGATGAGAAACAGAAAGAGATAGACTGAGGGAAAAGAGACAACCCTGTTTGGGGTGGTTAAAACAGAGTACAGAGAGTATAAAACAGCTACTGTATTTACAAAACAAACAGTTAATAATTGAGGTCATGATGATTGATTTTAATTCTTTTTTTTCTTTTAGGTATACAGATAATTATAAAAAAACATCACTTGCAAATGGGCTGAGAAAAATAAAGAAATAAATCATGCTATGGATTTTATTGTCATATTTGAGCATACAGTTAAAAACAGATTAGATGGGTGATTTAACTTAATTTCTTTTCAATGTGATTCCAAGCAATATGATGGCCTTGTATATCTCTTCATGGCCTTTAATCATTATAAAGACATGATTGTCATTAAATCTGCCAAAACAGCAAATTATCAGTCTATTTATGTTCTCCATTAACCACTTTAATAAAACATGATCATTAATTTTTCAGCTTAAAATCCCTACAAACCACAAAAACCTAATGTTCATGCTTAGTGCAGTTCTGCTCATATTCAGAACAGTATAAGAAAAAGAGTTAGAGATGGTGAAAAAGATATACCAAGAAAAATAATTATAAAAAAATGTGTTGATGGAAATATATTACTAATATTTAATAATATAGAGAAACTATTATAGTTCCCTTTTGAATGGTGTCTCCCATTGCGTTAATCATACTATTGGGGAACCTCATGTTTACTCTTATAATGAAGCCTGATTTGATCATTCATGTAGCTGCACAAACAAATGGCGAGGAGATGTGGAGCTAACTGCTAGATGATTCTGAGTGACATTTCATCAGAATTTTCTCCTTCAGCCACAAAGAACATCTCATTGCTGACCCTGCAAGCAAGAAGACGAATAGAATAAAAGAAAGAAGCTCTGCCTCCTGCTCACTGCTGTGAGAAGAAACCACTGGCAGTGGAAGAAGATAGACGCCTTTCCCTGTGGCCATCCGGCTTTTTTCGGAACAAATTTCCACTGCAACTATTGCAAATGTCTTGCCATGAGTGTGGCTCATGCAGGAAATCCCTGTGCAATGCAAATGGGCACAGTGAGTGCATCGCCTGTCTGGGCAGTGCCCATTCATAGGCTGTACTCACAGAGGCAGAATGTTCTCACTGTGAGAACATGAGTCTTACCCTTCTCTGCTTGCGGGCTCCGCTTGATGGTGGGCTCAGGCCCATTCTTGATCTCAGGCATCTAATTCAAAATGCTGACTTTGAAACAGACCCTCTAGCAAGTATGCCCCACGGACTGGTTTATATCTGTGGAACTGAAAGATGCTTACTTTCACATCCAGATAGTCCCCTATCACAGACCATTCCAGAAAGAAAAAGGAAGGTGACAGATGCCTCCAACACGACAGACAGGAGCTCTGTACGAGGGCAGACCTATGTTAGGATCCTGTTGAAACATGGAGCAATGCTTACATATCAACTGCCTCAAGAGGATGGGTGTTTTTTTCCAGCCCTAAAAATCTTACTGCTGGTCTTTAAGGGGCACCACATCCTGGTCTGTTTGGACAACAGTCTCTCTACAAGTTGTCTTGAAGCCCGGATGATTTGGAATCTACGGCCAGAGCTGTGGAGCTTTCATGTTTGGCCCCTTGACGGGAGTCTTTTTAACGTTCCACAAGTGTAGCTAATATAATTTTGGAAGCTAGAGCTCCACCTACAAGGATGTCTCCACACCCTTAAATGGTCAGTCTTTTCTGACTAATGTCAGATGACTGATGCAGCACCAAATGAGGACCCGTCTTACTGTGATATGTCCTACCTGCAAACTTTTCTACAAGAGCTGTTGGACAAGGAGCACACCCCTTCCATGCTTAAAATATATGTGGCAGCGTTCACGGCAAATCTTTCTTTCATGGCTGGCCAGTCAATTCAGAAGAAACAACCTGGTCATTAAGTTTCTGAGGCGAGCTTGGAAATTGAATCTACGTCTCTCCCATACTGTGCTGACTTGGGTTTTACCTAATGTCGTCTGGGCTCTACAGTGCCCTCCCTTCAAGCTGTTCCATTTGGGCAACTTGTGGCTCCTGTTGCTTAAGACTGCCCTCCTTTTGGCTTTAGAGTTGGTCAAGCGAGTGGATGACCTGCAAGCACTGTCAGTCAGTGCTTCATTTCTTGAATTCAGCCTAATGCCTCTAGAGTCGTCCTCAAGCCAAGACATGGCTATGTGCCAAAAGTGCTCTCCACTCCATTCAGCACTCAATTCATTACCCTTCTAGTGTTCCCCAATTCAGAAGGTGAGCAGGGTCCTAATCCACTCTGCCTAGTTCGGGCCCTTAGATTGTATGTTGAGTGCTCTGGTCCATTTCGGCACTCAGAGCAGCTCTTTGTATGCTTCAGAGGCCACTCTAAAAGACTGCAAATATCTCACTGGATAGTGGATGCTATAGCTCTGATGAGATGCAACGTAAATGCTGGTCATGTGACGATGACTATAATTAAATGTATAATGCAATATTGTTGACAAATAAAAATGAGACAAAATGTGGTTTACAAAATAAAAACTATGTTAAAATGTCTTTTCATTTTCTTTGACCAAAATGAGATGAAACAAAATGTTATAAAGTTATTTTGTCTTGTTTAGTCACATTATTATTATTATTATTATTATTTTGCAACATAAGGTTACTTTCTATTTTAGAAAGCTCATGCCAACTCATGAGGCTGTGGTTAATGTGTCTCATTTTAACATTAGCTTTAAACGTTAGCCACTGGATCTTTAAACGACTTGGTTTCGTCTATACTACTAGGTACTTATGATATATTGAGTGGGTTAAATAGAATTGCATTACTAAAAAAAAGACTAAAATACAATTTTCATTAACTAAAACTAGACGGAAATAGTCATGGATAATTCTGACATTTAGTTGACTGGAACTTGACTAGACAAAAAAAAAGAGTATGAACATGACTAAAACTAATAAAAACTAAAATGACAGCTTCACACAAAGACTAGACTAAAACTTAAATTAAAACAGGCCACCAAAAACAACACTAGCTTACAGTGCCCTATAGGAGTGAGAACCCACTCCACCAGAGGGAAGGCCTCCTCCTGGGCTTGGTCCAGCAGAATTTCTATTTGTGATATCTATTTGGCCACTGACTGGTCGTTGCCATGTGCCTTCACCAGAATTTATAACCTGGATGTCCCTGCCCTGCAGGCACAGATTTTGTCAGCTTAATTTACCTACCCCCTTTTGTAAGTGGGAAAGGTTGTGTTATGTAGTCCTCAGCCTAGTCCTAGCGGCTTGGGTTTCATTATTAGCTCATGCTTACTACAGCCTTCAGTATGGGCACTCCAGGGCTGGGCTTGCAGAGTGGCTTCGTTCTGCACTTTCTTATAGCACGGCACATTAGGAACATTGCACTCAGAGCCAATTTATACAGTAGTTGGCTCCACCCCTTTTGGTGGGTTGAAGCGCCATTGGTTCGTACAGCTACACGAATGTGATCAAATCAGGCTTCAGTATCAGAGTAAACAGGAGTTTCTCCCATAGCATGATTAACACAATGTTTGTTTCCCTATCTCAGGGGACCGGGGTTACGCAAGAAACCATGGCATTTTTATTAACAATTGTAATTTATTTTTATTTTTTTCAGTTGTCATTTGAATTTTTATTAAAGTTTTAGTAATTTTGTTGTGTTTTTGTGATTCTTCTTCTTCTTTTTAAATAAATCTATATAGTTTTTTATTATTTTTTTAAGTTATATTTCTCACAAAATTAGAAATGTTGTAGCTGAAATGAAATGGTTTTATGGTTTTTAGTTTTAGTTCAACTAAATGATAATATACATATATGGTAATAAAATGATAATAAGCCTGAAAAAAGCTGAATACCAGTAAACTAAACTGCTTAGCTACTAAGTTTAAAAACTTGCTGCATTTCAGAGTGAATAAAATGGATTAATGAAAATGACATGAATATACAATATACATACATAAGATAGATAGATAGTCATCAACCTCAAACCAAAGGCAGGAGAAAAACATGCCCATTCTGAGGAAGTTGTAACCTGCAGTGATGCTAATACTACAGTCTACGTGTGACTCAGACTCCAAACTGATCAGACTCTGTCAGAATCATGAATGACCTTCAGTCTGATGGACAAGACTGAACATGCCAAAGAGGCCCACAGCAAAGACACACAGACCACAAACAACACCAATTCAGCCATGTTCCTCCAGGACAGTGTGTGCTCATGTGATTGTAGTTACTGTAACAATAGTGATTTTTGCTCAATAATTAATAGCTGATGTCACATGTTAAAGACCAAGCATTTAATTTGTTTTGCAGACAGATGCTTTCCTTACTGAACCCACAGGGGACCTTCCAGCTATGAGATGTAAACTTCTCTCTATAATTCATGACTGTCTTTATTAGAGATTTTCTGACATAATGGTCAACAATAGTACTTTATTCTGATTGTGACTACAAGAGAAAAACCTGAATTAAAACCATTAAAACCAATCACATACTTCAGAAGCCCTTTAAACACTCGACCAGACAACCTCTTCAATCAGGGCAATATATTGTGAGTAAAATCATGAATGCAGTCGAAGGCTATATTGTTTTTCTTTGACAAAATTTGAGTTCAAACTGAAATCCTTCACTTTATTTAGATATCTTCTGAAACTTCTGTAACTGGTCTGAGAAAATCTGAGAATCAGGAGAATTATCATAATCTCACTGCTGCCTAGGAGAAACCGCTGAGATATTAAGGAGATCTCATTTGTGTTTTTCTTTCCTATGGGCAGTCATGATACATACTCTGGCTGAGCTAACTTTATTTAAAAGTCAATATGCAAATGACTCATTAGAGCACTCTCCATACTCCAGTATAGTGCAAGCACAGAGACAAGTGTTAGTAAAAATGCTGCAAAGGTTAATGACACAGGACATTTGTGCAGCTAACGTGGAGTGAAGTGTTCACTGATTTTACAAAAAATGTGTAGTGTTTGCAAAGCTCGGCTTTTAACTGAGCACAGCATGTGTTTAAATGGAGAGGCATTGATGGAGGATTGTGTGTATGTGTGTTTGTTGTGGGGGTGAGGGGAGGAAGTGGGTGTGGCTCTGGCTCTCACTGTCATCCAGATCATGATTATTATGTTGGCAGGATCTAAAAGATTAGACACATCAATAGTTTATGACTCTGTAGAGAGTCTCACTCAATTCCCAAATCTATAAATTACTAAACAGGGGCATTTACATCTCTGTTTCTCAACAAACTTATTTCTCTCCTTCTTTCTCTCTGTTGTTTTCTCTCTGTTCTTTGCTTTTGTGCCTTTATTTTTTAAAACTAATGTCCCAATGAACTATTGAAACTTTTAAAGTGATATTTAACCTTACTGCAGGGCCACTCTGTTACTTTCATTGTAGTTATTGGTCCTCTTTTAAGCAGGAAAAAACATATCATTGTAAAAATGTAAGCACCTAAAAAGAAAGACATAATGAATAGATGTGGTCTGCCGATACACATGAATAATTCCGCTTTTATATTCAAGAAAATTACAAACTATACCCATCGGGAGAGAATGGAGGGAGATCATTAACTGCAAACCAGAACCTTTGCAAAAATCCAGAAAAATGTTAATAATTTATCCACATAAACAAATAACACATGAATAAAGAATATTTTTAAAAGAAAATTATTCTGCCACCCAAGCCACAGGAGCTTTGCTCACTTCACTTTCTGTGCAACTTTTTGCATTTAGGGGAAAAAAGGTGAAAATAAATAAATAAATAAAAAACAAAGTTTAGATTGAGCATTATACAAATGAAAATAGTTAACTTTGCTTTGTTTAGTTTGCTAGAGTTTTTTCCCCATTGTGCATAACATCTCTTTTCTCAGAGATCTTCTATATCAACTTGAAGAAACCTTCTGAGTGAGAAGTAATATTATTATAAACTTTAGTGTGCTGTGGGAAAGTTTCATTCAACTCATATCTGAACGTTTAGAAGAGATCATTTTAACTTCGGAAGTGACATTACAGGAACTGAATGAGTACATGAACATGAACAGGAGCAGGAAAACATCTGCTTATTAGATTTTTCAAACCTCCAGAAGAATAGCAATCTGAAAATGATGGGATTTTATTATAATAAATACAAGTCTGAGACTGACTGTAATCCATCACTTTGAAGCTGGACCCATTTGTCCAAATAACTAGATGAGATATGCAATACAAGACAATAAAGCATTACTCTAATATCTAGCATTGAAAACAACACTGATTTGATGCGAAAGAAATCACTGGGTGAATATTCCTCAAGAATTTAGGAATGCAACATCTTTCACTTTAATTTAATCATTTCGCCTAGGTGAAGTGTTCATGATGTTTCTGTAGGTACAGGTAGGGTCATCCCCCCATCACATCCTCCTGTTTGTGATGAATGGTGGTTACATTCACGTCAGCCTCATACAACCTTGATTTCCTGCTGTGTCTCGGACAAACAGGAAATCAAGGGCATTCATCAGCTGCGGTTAAAAACACTGTCAATTATGTGCGGCAGTATGTGGGTGTCTATTTGTGAGGGCGGGGGAAGGGTGTGGAAATACCCCACGGCACTGATACCGAAACGCCCATGGAGATGCATTTACTAACTGGAAATGACCAACCGAGTTGTAACCCACATTACACTTGATTTATTAATATATTGATGTAAGTGTTTTGGGTGTAAGGTTGTCTTCTGTTATGCTCTTTATGCATGACCTCTCTTGTGAATAAAATATAAAATAAATAAAATAGTCAAACAGGGCCAAAACAACAGATATACAGAATTCAGTCTTTAAACACACAGACATAATCCTAGTCATTTCAATACTAAGTAAACATAGGCAAATGTTTAAATATATGCAAAAGTCTTAATATTATAGCCAGCAAGATGCATACTGGCAGTCTTACATTGTTCAGGGTCATTTCCTCCTCTTAACCTTCAGTGCCCCTCCCAAAAAAACATAGCAGTTGCATAATTCAAACATATAGTGTTTATTTATATGCCTGGGAGTCATGGGATGATTGGTTATCATTGAGGTGTACCATCATCCTCATTGTGAGCTTTGGGTAATTGCCCCTGAAAACATGATGATCTACCATTGTACTTTTCTAAAGGATGTATTCAGAAAAACTGCTTACAGTTATTTCCATTTACAATACATTCATTGAAACAAACAAATTGAAAAAAAAAAACGGTCTCCATCAGGACCATCGCCTACGCTATTTGCAGACATTATAACATCGCTCGCGGGCCTGCACCAGGAACACCACAAGGCCCTGCTGGATCTGCGGGCCGACCATGAACACCGGTTCCAGGCCATGATGCAGGTCCAACAGGAGGACCGCGAACTGTTCCGGAGCTTGCTGGACCGGGAGGGTCGGATGGGTGCGGCCTCCCCCAGCGGACCTGAGCGAAGCGGGCCGCCCCTTTGTGTTGGCACAGCAGCTCCGGGACTCGTGCCGCAAATGGCTGTTGGCCGGAGGCAGCGACGCCGAGACCATCATCAACGCGGTGGTGCTGGAGCAGTTCATCTCCCGCCTCCCAAAGAAGACCGCCCAGTGGGTCCAGTGCCACCGCCCGGCATCGCTGGATCTGGCCATCCAACTGGCAGAAGACCAGCTGGCAGCGTGCTCCGGGGTCGGCGAGCCCCTTCCTTCTGTCTCTCTCTCTCTCGCTCTCTTCCCCTGTCTCCCCCTTCCCCCCTACCCCAAAATCGGTCCCTCTCCCTAGGTCCCGTTGGGTGGGACCACGAGGCCCGGCCCCCGCTGGAGGATGGGGATGGAGCCCGCAGCCGGGGCGCGAGGCCCTGCGCGGGGAATGGCCGCACCCCAACAAGGGGGGACTGAGGAGCCCTCTGCTGCTTCCCCACGCCAATCCCCTGACCCACTTCCAGCCACTAGGACGGCGGGGAGGCCTGGGCCGGCCTGCTGGCGTTGCCGGGATCCGGGCCACTTTGTGGATAGGTGCCCGGTCATGGAGGTGGGGAGACTGGTCCAGATCCCGGACGACCTGAAGGCTGCCCCCGATCAAGCCGGGCTGTACTAAATACCTGTGAGTATCAAGGGGGGTACCTATCAGGCTTTGGTGGATTCAGGTTGTAACCAGACCTCCATCCATCAAAGCCTGATACAATCCGGGGCATTGGATACGGGCCGCATGGTTAAGGTGATGTGTGTGCATGGGGATATAGTGGAATACCCCGTAAAGGCCATAGCATTAAATTTAGGGGCCAAAAGCATAATGTGGAGGTGGCCGTTAGTCCGCGCCTCCGGCATCCGCTTATCTTGGGAACCAATTGGCCAGCGTTTCAGCAATTATTCGGGTGTTTAACAGTGGATGCCGTCGGGGGAAAGAACCGGCCGGGGGGCGGGGTGAGCGCTCAGGTGGGAGAATCTGTACTAGGACCTAGCGGGGCGGTCTCAGGGGATCCGAGCGGCGTGGCGAGGCTAAACCTTTCCAGTCACGATGACTTTCCCCTGGAACAATCCCAAGACGAGACACTCAAACATGCGTTCGAGCAGGTCCGTTCTATCGATGGGCAGGTCCTCCACCCTGAGCGCCCGCTATCCCATCCGTATTTTGCCATTATCAAGGATCGGTTGTATCGAGTGACCCACGACGCTCAGACAAAAGAAGATACAACCCAATTGTTAGTACCTCGGAGCCTTCGGGAAAAGCTTTTCCAGACGGCGCACTGTAATCCTATGGCGGGACACTTAGGAGTAACGGCAACACTAAATCGACTATCGACCCGATTCTTTTGGCCGGGCATTCTCGAGAACGTGCGCCGGTGGTGCGCGTCTTGTCGGGAATGTCAGTTGGTAAACCCCCCGGCCACCCCAAAAGCGCCATTGCGCCCTATTCCCCTAGTGCAGGTCCCCTTCGAGCGAATTGGTATGGACCTCATCGGGCCGTTAGAACGATCGGCACGGGGACATCGTTTCACGTTGGTCTTAGTGGATTACGCGACACGATATCCTGAAGCAGTGGCGCTCCGCAACATCTCGGCAAAGAGTGTGGCGGATGCCCTGTTTCATTTAATCTCCCGGGTGGGAATCCCGAAGGAGATTCTCACGGATCAGGGCACCGCGTTTATGTCACGCACGTTAAACGAATTGTACGGATTGTTGGGCATTAAAGCGGTGCGTACCAGCGTCTATCACCCACAAACGGACGGCCTGGTCGAACGGTTTAATCGCACATTGAAAACCATGATCCGGAAATTCGTACAGGAAGACACGAAAAATTGGGACCGGTGGCTAGAACCCCTCTTATTTGCTGTGCACGAGGTCCCCCAAGCCTCCACGGGGTTTTCCTCCTTCGAGCTTCTTTATGGACGTCAGCCCCGGGGGGTGTTAGACGTCATGAAAGAAACTTGGGAGGACGGACGCTCGGATAGCAAAAATGAAATTCAATATGTCCTGGACCTGCGAGCAAAACTCCATACACTGGGGCGGCTCTCTATGGAGAATTTGCTTCAGGCCCAGGACAGACAAAGCCAGCTGTATAACCGGGGGACTAAGCTACGAAAATTTGCACCAGGAGATAAAGTGCTCGTGTTACTGCCAACCTCTAGCTCGAAATTACTAGCCAAGTGGCAAGGACCATTTGAGGTCACACGGCGGATAGGAGATCTCAATTTTGAGGTAGCAGGAACAGATAGAGGCGTCTCACTGCAAATCTACCACCTCAACCTCCTTAAAAAATGGAGCGGGGAGGAGTCAGTGCTGTCAGCTACGGCAGTGAGTGAGGAGGAGGATCTCGGGCCAGACGCGGTTACTAAAGAGAAATCCCTCGCACTGGCCCTAGGGGGAGATCACCTCTCGCCCTCGCAGCTCACTGACATTGCGCGTTTGCAGGTGGAATTTGCGGACGTGTTTTCGCCCCTACCTGGTCGTACTGACATGATTCAGCACCACATTGAGACAGAGCCGGGCGTCGTAGTTCACAGCCGGCCATATAGGTTGCCTGAACACAAGAAAAAAGTAGTTCAGACTGAATTAGAGGCCATTCTGGGGATGGGAGTAATCGAGGAGTCACACAGTGATTGGGCGAGCCCGATAGTTTTGGTACCTAAAACGGACGGCTCGGTGCGGTTTTGTGTAGACTATTGCAGGGTGAATGCAGTATCTAAATTTGATGCTTATCCAATGCCGTGAATTGATGAGTTGCTCGATCGGTTAGGCACGGCTTGCTTTTACTCGACATTGGACTTAACAAAGGGATATTGGTAGATCCCCTTATCTCCCATGTCCAAAGAAAAGACAGCCTCTACCACGCCGTTCAGATTACACCAATTTGTTACGCTCCCTCTCGGCTTGTTCGGGGCCCCTACTACGTTTCAGCGCCTCATAGATCGAGTGCTGCGGCCCCATGCTGCATATGCCGCGGACTTCCTGGATGATATTATCATCTATAATGGGGACTGGCCGCGGCATATGGAGCATGTGAGGGTGGTACTCAGGGCGCTGAGACGGGCGGGGCTGACAGCCAACCCGAAGAAGTGTGCAGTTGGGCGGGTGGAGGTAAAGTCCACTTGGGCCACGGGCAGGTGCATCCCCAAATCGATAAGATGGCAGCAATTGCGACCTGCCCCAGGCCCAAGACCAAAAAGGAGGTGAGGCAGTTCTTGGGGCTGGCGGGATATTACAGGAGGTTTATTCCTCGTTATTCGGACCTCACCAGCCCGTTGACTGACCTCATTAAAAAGGAGGTAACGGATACGGTCCAGTGGACGGAGCAGTGCCAACAAGCCTTTACCCGAGTTAAGGCTGCCCTGTGTGGCGGGCCGCTCCTGCCGACTCCTAATTTTTCTCTCCCCTTTTTCTTGCAGACGGACGCGTCTGACAGGGGGCTGGGCGCGGTCCTGTCCCAGGAGGTGGAGGGGGAGGACTGCCCGGTGCTGTGTCGAAAGCTCTCGAAGAGGGAGACTAAGTACAGCACCATAGAGAAGGAGTGTTTGGCCATCAGGTGGACGGTTCTTACCCTTCGCTATTACCTCCTGGGACGGGAGTTCACCCTCTGCTCGGACCACGCGCCCCTCCAGTGGCTCCACCGCATGAAGGATACCAACGCGCGAATCACCTGTTGGTATCTAGCTTTACAGCCATTTAAGTTCAAGGTGATTCACAGGCCGGGGGCGCAGATGACTGTGGCCGACATCCTCTCCAGGAATGGGGGGAGGGGGGGCCTGCATGCCGGATGGCTCCCCAGCCTGAGTCGGGCGGTGGGGGTATGTGGCGGGGGAGGCGTGGTTTAGAGAAGTCTGCAACGAGAGAGCGAATGAAGAGACGAGCGGTGGTAAGTGGTTCAGGTGAGAGACAATTAACAGCTGGATCTCATTGCAGTGATTGGCGTGGGGAACCCGTATTTAAGCCGCACGACATATGGAGAAGGAGAGAGAGCTGAGGACTTGTGGGGAGAAAGAGCCGCCGACGTGCGCGGAGAGATCGTAAACCCAAGAGCAGTGCGTTGTATTGAAGACGTTTGAACGTGTGCGCATGTGGCGCGAATGTATTTTTCTGTTTTATTTTTGTTGTCAATAAATACCCACGAGCCACAGAACGCCGACCCCGGTCTCCTCCCTCTTTGATCGTTTGAACTTTACTACACCTGGCACTGGGTGATGGTCACCATCGCTGCCTCAGGTGTCTGGGCAAGCACACTGAGGCGGCGTTCGCGGATGAGTCATGTTCCCATTGTGAGAAGATGATCTCAGAGCTACGGGCCATGCTCCATTTCCTCCAGGGGGGCAGAGCACCGTTGCTGCAATCCAAGGCTCATCCTGGTGACCGACAGGCGAGTACCACTTCCGGCAGTGGCACAGGTGGTTTGAGGATCACAGCAGTGGCTAACCCCTCAGGGAACCAACCCTCGATGGCCCACTGCTCCTCTAGCACTTCCAATCCAGCCCTCCCTCAAAGAGCATACCACCGGTATCCTTTGGTGCTCCTCCTGACGACCAGATGTCGATTGCTGCATTGGAGGGAGAGCTCTTTGAGGAAGATTCGGCTGCGCTGCCACCCTCTAGGATGGTGGCAATGCCTGAATCAGATCCAGAGATGACAGCTCTGCTTTCCCAGGCTGCTGAGAAATAGGGCTTGAGTGGAAAAATCCACCATGTCCTGAGCCTTCCAGGCTGCCTAACCACCCTCGAAGGTGGTGCAGCGAAAGGGGGAACATGGGTCAGTAGGTACTCGTCTGGTCAGTTCGGTGATGCTTATAGAGCCTGAGGCTGCCTCCACCTTACACACTACGGTGTTACTGCTGGTGCACCAGGCCAAGGCACTGAAGGACCTGCACGAGGGTGGTCATGACCCAGAAGTTGTCAGAACTCCATATCGCAATTGACCTCATGCTATGAGAGACAAAGGACACTGCGTGGCCTCTGGGCTGTGTGATGTCGACTATGGTGGTCCAGAAGCACCAAAAGTGGCTGTGTCTGGTCAATATGAGGGACGCTGACAAAGTTCAGTTTCTTAAAGCCCCTGTGTCCCAGACCGGCCTCTTCGGTGACACGGTCAAGAGTCTGGCCCAGGAGCTCTTGGCTGCACAGAAACAAACTGACCTGGAGAGGGAGGAAGCTGCTCTTGGGGGATGGTGAAGGCACCTCTCCCTCCCCCGGATGAGGGCCAGGTGGAAAATCTTGATATGAGAGTGGTTTTCTCTATCTCTGGTCCCAGGAGGGCACAGAGAGTCTCGGACGGCCCAGCACTTGACCTCACTCATCATCCTCCTATGGCAGTTGGCTGCAGCGGGCGGTTCGAGAGCATAAACAAAGACCATATTCATGCACTCTGCCAACCTGTGGAACCAGGTAAGCATTGCACTGCACACTCAGACGCCTCTCCGGTCCACTTACAAGCCGCCTGAGCTGGGTCCCTGTGTTCCACCTTGCTTCCCACTCTGCAGGTACAGTGGTGGTTCCGCTTGTCCCACTTGAACGTTATCTGGATCCCTGGCTAGTGCTACCCAGCCCTTCTTGCTGACCTCTGTGGACCATCAGCCTTGGCTATGCGATTCGTAGCCCTTTGGGCTGTCCCTGTCTCCCCGCGTCTTCACGTAAGTCATGGAGGTGGCTCTGGTTCCCTCAAATGATTGGCTCATACTAGCAAAGTCTCTGGAATAGTTGTATGAGCACAGGGACCTGGTTTTCGGGTCAAAATCTCCCAGATGCAGAGGATCTCTTTTCTCGGTATGGTGTAGGATTCAGTTGAACAGACAACACGCCTCACAGAGGAACGTGTGCAGTCTGTGCTGACCTGCTTGAATTAGTTGGTTTACATGGATGCCTCCACCACCGGCTGGGGGGCCACGTACATTGGGCACGCAGTGTCGGGGGTATGGATGAGCCCCCATCTGCACTGGCATATCAATTGCCTAGAGTTGATAGCAGTACACCTTGCCTTGGACTGCCTCAAAGGGAGCTTACGAGGCAAGCACGTGCTGGTCTGAATGGACAACACAGTGACTGTTGCTTACATCAACCGGCAAGGTGGTCTGTGTTCCAGTCGCATGTAATAACTCGCCTGCCACCTCCTCCTTTGGAGTCGGAAGGTTCTGAGGTCACTTCGTGCCATTCATATTCTGGGCCTGCTTAACCGTACAGCCTACAAGCTGACTCGAGCTGCACTCCCGGGAGAGTGGCAACAGTCCAGCTGATTTGGAGATGTTTTTTCGTACTAGTAGAACTAGTATTAGAACTAGTACTCCTCACGACAACCCCTCCCTGGCAGAAGTAATAATCTACTGGTCCCTGAATGGGACGCAGAGTTTCTAGTTGACATACCCCAAGATTTAGTTGAGGTAGTTTACACCATTACTTTGGTGAGAGAACTGTCTACCGTGGTTGCTGCATACCATGACCCTGTGGAAGATATCCTCTTGGGACCTGTCTCTAGTGCTTTAATCACTACATCAGGGTCCATTTGAGTCTTTGCACTCAGTCGAGCTAAAGGTTCTTTCATTGAAAACTCTGCTCCTCCTTGCATTGGCCTCCATCATGAGGGTAGGGAACCTGCATGCATTTTCAGTCGATCATTCATGCCTAGAGTTTGGGCTAGCTGATTCCCAGGTAATCCTGAGGCCCCGGCCCGGCTATGTGACCAAGGTTCCCACTACTCCATTCAGCGATCAGATGATGAACCTGCAAGTGCTGCCCTCGGAGGAGGCAGGCCCAGCCCTAGCTTTTCTCTGTCCCATCCAAGGTCTGAGATGCTACGTAGACTGAACACAAAGCTTTAGGACCTCAGACCAGCTCTTTGTCTGTTACAGAGGCCAGCAGAAGGGGAAGGCTGTCTCTAAGCAGAGGATGGCCCACTGGATTGTGGATGCCATCACCCTGGCTTTTCAGGCACAGAGTGTGTCCTGCCCATTCAGGTTGCAAGCTCACTCAACTAGAAGTGTTGCATTCTCCTCGGCGCTGGCTCTTGGTGCCTCGCTGACAGATATCTGCAAAGCTGCAGACTGGGAGATCCCCAACACATTCGCTAGGTTCATATGTGTATTTGCTCCAGAGACCTCCTTCAGGAAGGATGGAGCTTTCGCAGCATCCCTGTTCCAAGTGGAACAGGTAAGTTTTCCCTGTGTTATCCAATCTCACTGAGTGGGTAGTACTTCGACAATGGTGAGTAGAACTACTTCTTGCGAGCCCCGGCCTACACCAAAAAGAGGCACAGTTGGCTCGCACAGGGCACTGGAAGGTGCAGCATCCCTGGCGCTTTGGTAGGGAATCCCAATTCGTCGCTCACCGACGTGCCCAGTGATTTTAAATATTATTGACTTTGATGTTACCAGATGAATCACCCTTTTTTAGTTTAACATTTTTTAAAAGTTAAAATCTATTTTTCCAATGTTTTTCTATTCAATCTTCACAAAACCTTTACAAAATTCGTATTAATGTACCAGGACAGTGATATTAAAAAAATGCAGTATACACTTCATAGATGATACATACTACAGGCAAATAGATGTGCCCAGTATATGAACACAATGCTCAAAGTTTCACATTTTTTCCATAGGAAACCATTATAAATCATGTGTATATGAGTCATAAATAAGGTGTAAACTGATTTTGTTCCTTTAATATCACTAAGTACTTTAATCCATGTGCCATTTACAATGTCCCATTTTTTTACAGATTGAACTACTTCAGCGGGTACTGATCACAAGTGGCCAAAACTTGCAGTATATTCACATATCTTTTTTTTTTTCTTTTGAGAGGTAAATATTCGTGGCTTGATATAGATGGAAAATTGACTGTCCTGTGTTGCAGTACTATGGATGTTTTGCCCTTCGGGTCTCCGTGCCAGTCACATGAATAAAAACTATGAATTGAGGTAGGACAGAAGACATTATGGGCCCTATCATACACCCGACATAATGCGACGCAAGGCGCAGCGCAGGTGTGTTTGCTAGTTTCAGTCCGGCGCCGTTCGCATTTACCCATCCAGCACCACGTCGTTTAATTAGCAAATGCATTTGCACCCATTTGTGTGCCCATGGGCGTGCTTGTCTAAAAAAGAGTTCAGGCGCATTGCTGGCACATTGCTATTTTAAGGAGCTGAAAATAGACTGCGCCATAGACCAACTTAAACCTGGTCTAAAGTCTGGAGCAATGTTTTTTCTTTGTTATTTAAAAAGTGTGTTAGTATAGGCGGGTCCACAACGCACGTACTCGCTGCTTATTAAACACAGGGACGCACAGCTGCACACAGACATGCCAAATATAAAAAATTAAAGGATTGCGATGCATAAGAATTTTTTTAAAGGCTAATTAAATATAAAAATGCCTACATGTCATAATGGATAGTCATCGCATGTATCAGAATTAGGCTATCTATTTGCTCGCACACGAGCAGCTCCGTTTCATCTCGGAGATGCGTTCTGTCTTTGCGCTTGCCAAATTCCTCTGTGTAAATAGCAAATCCATCATGGCACGAGCGCAACTGGCTCTTAAAGGGAATGGAAGATGAGACTCTGATTGGTTTATTGCATGTTACGCCCAAAAAACACCCATTACTTATTAAGAGAATAGGGACAACCCATTTAGACCATGCGCCCGCGCCAAACGTTTTTGCGTGATTAAAATAGCAAAAGTGGATTTGGACACGCCCTGAGTCCACCTGCGCCACGCGCTATGTGCTTTACACTTTGCGTTTAGGCCGTTAAAATAGGGCCCAATGTCACTGTGTGTGCCATCATATGGAAGCATTAAACAAGACCATACAGTATATCAGTCTAATTCTAATATTTCCTACGCTTGCAGATGTTGCACCACAGAGCACTGCTTACACACTCACACACTGTTTGTAGCTATATATATCGTGATATAATTGAGCATATAATAGATCCTCAGAGCTTTCCTACAGCCAGAGGCCTTTCTATTAAACTCCAATGATTCACACTTTTAAGTATCACTGCTTTGTTTGCACCCAGACATCATTTCATCCTCCACCTTCACATTTCTCTGCTTCTCTCCGTCTATCCTTTTTTTTTTCCGGGCCTCTCTGTAAACAATCACTTCTCTTTTCACAGGAGCACAGTCATTACGACGTTTATAATTTTTTCATTATACCACCATTTACCAATTACCCACAGCAAATGATCCCTGCTCTAGATGTCATTAACCTCTCCCAAAACTCTCTTCTCGCCCCGTTCCTCAGACTGTCTCTCCGCAAGGGAAGGCTGAGTGTGCTGATCTGCTGGACTGATACGAAAGAGTCTCAGCGAAATCATCGGAGTGCTCCTCGGGTCTGCGGCTCCTAATTGCTGTGTGCCACAGGGTCCTTATGAAGCAATCAAGCAGGCAATCTCAGAAGACGCCTGTGCCTTAACACGTTAACAATCCTTCCCCCTCCTCTCTCACACTCTTGTTCTCTCTCGTTCTCTCACCTCTTAGTGGAGCTGGGCTACCCCAGGTCCCAGCTGCAATTAATGACCTTGCTTGGGACCGAGCTAATAAAATACAGACATGTTTAATGACAGAAAGAGACAATGGAAAACACCAGAGATCAGTTCCCTTTATGGACAATCAAATAAACCAACAAGGTAATAAATGTGATCGCATCCACACACACACACACACACACACACACACACACACTCTGGGGCAAATTCATTAAACAAGCGTGAAATTTTTTTGTGAGGCATTTTAACAAAAATTGTATAGAGTGCATGTGGTAAATGGATTTTCTTTTTAAAAAGACAACGGTGTATGTTTTCTTTTGATCATGGCAGCAGTAATTTATCAAACAATGATTAAATGATGGAGAAAAGTGCTATAACTGGGAATATATCCATACATGTGTTGTATATGAGCACACTTTCTGCATTTTAAAAGGAGTTGATGTGCAGTCCAAACCAGAGATTGACACTTAAATCTGAGACTCATGTTGCACCTAAAGCGACAGTTCACCCAAAAATGACCTTTGGACTTTCATTGTATGAACAAAAGTTCAGAAATTCCTAAAAATATGTTCTTATGTGTTCTGTAGGAGAAATGAAATATTGAAGTATGTTTGGAATGAGTAAATGATGACTAATTTCATTTTGGGGTGAGCGATCCCTTACACAAATGAGACTCATAAGAAATCGACTTGAGACTTCAATTCAGACTAAATACTTATGATATAAACAATAAAGCAACATAAATAATAAATAAATGAAATAGTGATATGAGTTCTATTTAAATTATATCATTATGTGAAAAGAAAGAGACCACAGAGTATTCAGGAACACTGAACTCAGATTCAGAGAAACAAATAATCAGCTTCTTATAGTTTTTTTTTTTTTTTTTTTTTTTTAGATAAACAAGAAAATCCTTTTAAATTCTTGTGATATATGATTGTTCAAAAGTTTGAGGTTGGAAAGATTTTTTTAATGCTTTTGAAAGAAGTTCTCACCAGGGCTGCATGTATTCATTCAAAAATGTGTTAAAAATTAAAATAGCAATATTGTGAAATATTAAAGAATATTAATGCATCCTTGCTATATATATATATATATATATATATGTATATATATGTATGTATATATATATATATATATATATATATATATATATATATGTATATACGTATATACATATATATATATATATACATATATATATATATATATATACATGTATACATATATATATGTATATATATATATATATATATATATACATATATATATATATATATATATATGTATATGTATATATATATATATATATATATGTGTGTGTGTGTGTGTGTTTGTGTGTGTGTGTGTGTCAGACAGCAAACATGAGCACTAAATAACATTAAACTATCATTCATAATGGCCCAAATAACACAAGAGTCTCTGAAAACAAATAGCTGAACACCTGCAATGAACCTGAATCATATACATATCTTCCTTGTCTTCTGTGTGAAATTGGCTCTGTCTGTGGGACAGGTAACTCAGAGTTCAGAGCTGTGTTAGGTGTCGGACAGCCACTCCCTCAGCCGCTAGACACACCTGGTGGGGCGTGAGAACAGACCAGATGCACTCCACACTGAACCGAATCAAACCCAAACACCAGCCTAGAATTTCATCTGCCTCTTGTTTTGGACCATAAATTTGGCAGTGCCATCGTCTCTGTGAGGGAAAACCACTCTTTTGTTCGCTCCCATCTCTCACATTGTACTTTTCTCGTCTCATTGTCAGTTGAAAATTTAGACTAGAGAAGTTCTGTATCGCTCACTGTTCAGTTTATGAAGTCTCTGTTTTAAAACATTCCCTCACATGCAGCACAAAGGTATATGTGAAGATACGTCTTTTTACTGCCAACATGTTTTGATGATGGCGTACGCATTAGCCAGAGTCAGACGACACCACTGAGAGTCCCCAAACTGAATTGATTTCCTTTCATTTCGGTTAATCCAAACTTGCACCTAGAGCGAGGATAGTTACAGAGAGTCTGTTCCAAACAATCACACGCGTGATATTACACACTCATTCCTCATCACATCTTTTCTACTGTGGAGTGGATTCATGAGATTAATTCAAACAATCTAAAATATCCTAATAAAAACAACTTGAATTTATAAGGATATATACTTACTAATGCAAGTTTTTCATAAAACAGTACAAAACTTTTTCCTTAAAGGCACATGCGAATGTAGAGCAATTTAAGTATCCTACGAACATAAAAAGTATTGTTTTTAACAAACTGAAAAATACAGTTTGTTTTGTATGAGCCTTCAACTTTTTAGTTACTTTCTAATGCAAGTCTCTTACGTTTAAGTCACCAAAGGACCTGATATTGTACGCTGTATAACGTCTAAAGCCTGACTTGGCTTGTCAATTTTCTCAGCATTCGAACATATTCCAGGACGTCACTACCTGCTGTGAGAACAGCTAATAGATAAGTTGTACATGCAGGATGTGATATTATTTATCATAATCAACATTATGGGGCAGGATAATAAAATAAAATAAAATAAAATAATCTTAGTCTTTACTAATATGCATTTAACTGCTCTAGCTCAAACTTGGCATTATTGTCAGCTTTTATAATAAAATGCTTACAATATTCCTCCTTAGTAAGTGATTTAGGATAACATCTGGCACACAAATAAATGCAATGTATATATATATATATATATATATATATATATATATATATATATATATATATATATATACATTTTAAATAAAAATATCTAAACATTCTAAATAAATGTGTGGTCTTTTAACTAGATGCTAGGTGCTTTAATGTACAAACTCACCATTTAAATGTGATTCATTCTGATATGTGAACCTTGATGGTGGCTGGGTGGAAATCAACCAAAACCAAGGGGGGGGGGGGGGTGTATTGTCTAGAAAAAGAAAACACTAGCAAGCCAAACTAATTATCATTATAATGATTGAGCTGAGTAGTCTCGTAAGGGTAAACTAACACTACTCAATATCACACCACACTGCTGCCCTAATGAGAACTTTCACCAATTAGGAATAAAGCTTGGGGTGCGGTGACTTTCAACAGGGCACAACAGAGGGCTAAATCGGCGGGACTACACCAAGTTAGGCTGGCTGAAGTTTGGATAGGACATGCTAGTTTGGAAGGAGACTGTGGGATTTCATAGAAAGACCCACAATATCACCCCCGCACCCCCTCAGGACCTCCAGAGCCCAGTGTCCCACGCTGACCGAGGGGTCTCTTCTGACAGAGAAGCAGACCGAGGTTTCCCAGGATGTGCATGCACTTGTCATGTAAATGAAGAAGTCACAACCAATTAAAATAATTGCACCGCATCGCCTTGTCTTCCCTCTATGAGTCCAAGAGAGAGGGAGGGATGCACCGATGGGACCTCAACTCTCACCTCTCAGTCTACTCATTTCCTTATGAAGATTGAAATCCTGTACATAAGAGTTCAGAGAGGTGATATTCTTGAAAATGAAAGAAAAAAGCAAGAGAAAGAAAGAGAGAGAAACCATATGGATCACTCTGAGACCTCTAAAAAATAAAAAGAGTGATTGTGTGTGTTTGGGGGGGCCGTGGCACAGCAGGTGGGGGGACTAATGGAAGCCCCTGGCAGTGAGTGTGTGTTTAGTATGGAGAGGGGGGTAATGGGTGGATCCTCTATGGGCTGGAACCGCTGATATATCCTTATTGACAGAGCTGCTTCTCATATGAACAAGGGACTGTGGCTCATGGCCACTGCCATTGACAAATGCACAAGAGAGGGAGAGAGGAAGAGAGCGACAGAAGTAGCGATGGAGACTATAGCCAGGAGGCAGATCTTTAACACACCATGTCCTGCAATGGCTCTCATCTAGTCCATTTCCCTCCCCCTCTTTACCCCCTACCTAGAGCAAACTGGTTGTTACACACTGCTGCAGGGGATCCATTCACCTTCCATAGCCAAACACACAAACATAGACACAAGGGCACGCACTGAACAAATTGTTGGGGCAGAGGGGTCCAGCATCAGACCTTTTATCCTTCCAGTTACCCAAGAAAAACTGAAAGTCCTTTCATTGACATTAGCCTTGTGCACATTCATCATACACAAACACACTCACTCACTCACATCACACTGCAATGTCAAACATGCACAAATCTATGTATTAAAGAGATGGTGGACACAAACATGACTTCACTTCTGTCATAATTTATTCCTCAAACCTTGTATCCTCACTAAACAGTTTCAGAACTGTCATGGTATTTTGCTCCATACCAACATTATTCAAAGTAGCTTCTTTTGTGTTTCACACAAGAGGTTTGGAATGACATGAGGGAGAGTAAATTGTGACAGAATGTTTATTTTGTGTGTGTGTGCTATTCCTTTAAGATAAGCAGACCATTAACCTACTGACTACAGCTTTCTCTTCGTTCCCCTTTTTCCTGACTCTAGACATGAACCTGAGCAAAATAATTGTATGTGCACTAATATCTCATCTGCATTTTTGCATTAAAAAATGTGCTTAAAAAGACACTGCAGGCTAACAGAGACCTTTCCCTGGTCACCACGTCAACAAATGTCTTACTCTCCTCAACTCCTAGAGGCTGTATTTTTAATATGCATTAGTACATCACAATCTTTATTTACGATAAAATGGTTTCAGAAGCATTGTTCTAGGATGAAATATATACATTATATCATACTATTGACTTAAAAAAAAAAAGATTCCAAGTACTCCTAATGAACCCTTTTTTGAATGGTTTCATTAAAATGTATTTTATATATATATATATATAATAATATTTACACTGGCAAATAATAAGAGAATGTCAATAATAAATCTTAAAGATTTTAGAATGAAATTGGCATTGTCATATAATATGCAATGCTAAACAAACTTGAATAAAAAATGCAATACCAATGAGAACTGTGAATGTTGAACTGTCTTATGAACAACCAGTCTATGATTTCACTGATTTAAGTTTCACGGGTAACTGTAAGCTAAACTAAATGTGTTTGATTCACTAAAAATAACCTAATTATTAGAATAATTTGTTCAAGAGTTAGACTAAACCGGTCGCCCTGTTTGTTTTGGATTCATCACAAGATCCAGCTCCACAGGATTCTTTCATAGTTGGTTTGATTGCTTGGTCAGAACCAGAGTTCAACTGCATTCATATCAGCAGATTTCAAACAAACTGGGTGTGCAATAAGCATGCTGCTTAGAGTTACTATTTCAGGATTCTGACTACACTACTCACTTAGAATCTGTAAGTAATATTTTATTGCATTATTACTTCTGCATCAGCGAAAGAATACACGTGTTTGAACTGTTAATGGTACTCAAAATTTCTTATTTTTATTTTATAAAAGGAACCGTTTCTTAATAAAAAATTCCATTGCAACCATAACACCAATCTTCAGAATTTTCACAGAATGTGTTGTACTGTTGATACAAACTAATGCACTGATATTTGTTTTTATTTTTTTTCATGTTTTTTGGACAAACAGAAAGAACCATCCCAAACCATGCTGTTGGTGGACACTGGCAGACAGCAACCCCAAGGCTTTCTGATTGGCTACAGAAAGCATGGTTTGCATTTAGATTTTTTTATTGCTTTTTTTTTTATAGTTACAAATGTCATAAATACACTGTAAATCTACTGAACAGATTTGTCATCCTGCTTAGCTTGTTAATTAATGTATAAGGTATTCTGAGTAAAGTTTTTAATGGCTGAGGGAGTTATACAGAACTGCATGAAAAAACATGTGTAAATCAATAATTCACACAACCAAGTGCTTCTGCAATAGATAAGTCTTACATAGCTTATTTGGAAAGACTGGAAGACAGAAGCTTCCAGCCATGATAAAAAATAAAAATTTTATGACAAAAAAACATGCATGTATTTTAATGGCAGGCTCTTTATTTCTGTCTTTTACTGAATGAAAGAGAAAGCTTATGCAATTGATGTGTTTGGACAGCATGTATAGTTATGAGAAGCTATTTATGAGCATGTGGATGTTGCTGTGTCAAAACAGAAAGATGTATCATATTCGAGTAAGCAAAGAACTCAGATACAGTTTAATTAGAATAATCAGTAAAGCACAGATTTATTCAAGAATGAAAGAACGTACACATTAAAACACGCATCCATATGCAGTTCTTTAGTGTCCTTCAGAAACATACACTTTCGATAATTATATAAATAAATCAAATAAATCCTGATGGATGAAAGAACAAAACAAAAACAGAAAGGTCATGAATATGGAATGCATCATTTTCCTTCTGAAATAAATATTCATCACACAGCGATTAGGATGTCATGACGCTGTTATTGGTTTCAACATGATTCTGGATTAGAAAAAAATAGAAAAGAGGAAGAAAAAGACTCTCAAGCTTGATTAATCTCATCAGGACATCATCAATAATGGATGTCTCCAATCACAAGAGTGGGAACTTACTCTCCTGCTGCGTCAAGGACTCACCACTCAGATGGGGTCTCTACCTTATAGATCTGCACCCCAGAATATTCACGGCCCCTCACGCTGGGCAGATAGACCCCGCTTCAGTCACAGACTACAGTAAGGAATGATCTCACAGGGTGCCTCATTTTGTTCAGATTGATTTACTCTTTCTGTGTTTTGCCCAGAAAGGCCCTCTGGTACAAAAGTCATGGAATAAACCATTAAATCTTAAGCCGTTCAAAAAAACATGTTTGTTTTGATAAAGCACAACAGTCACTGGCCACGGTGTTTTTTTTTACATAGGGATTTAAAACTAAAACTTAAAAAAAAAGCTCTAAAATGAACCACAACCTTACAGATTTTCATTAAAAGATATATATATATATATATATATATATATATATATATATATATATATATATATATATAAATTAGGAAAAAGACAACAGCTGTGTATTTAATGTCTTCTATGAGGCAATGAACAACAAACCTATAAAATGTAATCAAATAAAAAAAGTTATGAAAGAAAGAAAGAAAGAAAGAAAGAAAGAAAGAAAGAAAGAAAAAACATCTTACAGGCCTGGAATGTTTTGATGGTGGTTGTATCATTATTATAGCTTTATTATTTCCAGCTATTCAATCATTTTTGTGGTGGGTGCAAATATGAATCTACCTAATTATAAGACTGCAAAACAACAAAAATTATAATTATATTTGAGTCCAGATGAATGAATAAACAAAAAGCTCTAAGGCCATTCAAAGGTCAAGAGGTCAACTGTAGGAGAAAATTCAGAGAGAATAAATGACAACCCTGCAGTATAGTCTCTGCGGTTTGAGTAAAACTCTGCAGATCTGATGCTGAATTAGTCTCAATCCCTAAGCCACAGGACTAGAGATGCTCTGCCCGGTTCAGCCCACCCCCACCCAGCATGCGCAGAGTTTGCCTGCAGGCCTCGGCTGACAGACAGATAATGTGAAAGGAAAGGACTGAGCTGAAAGAGCCAGAATGGGGTTTCACTGCTGGCTTGTTGGAGTGTGCATCGCATCACTCTCCTGAGCATCTAGACATTCTTCCACATAAAGCTCACGCTGTTCAACTTAAAAGCTTTCCACACTTGTTTCTCTTTATATCTTCTGCTTGGTTGTTTTGCCCTGCAGGTCCAACATGTTCCCATAAGCCACATTGTATATGAACCTCTATTTTAACCTCATTCTTCTACTCTTAAGTATGTGCATGTGACAATCTGTAAAATTATACAGACCAGTACTGTTTGTATACATGTTTCAGCACTAAAAGGCACCAAATTTTGTATACAGGGTATATATTTTTAACAATCATTTGCACTTTAATTCATGACTTTCAAGAGTCTTTTTCTACCAGTAGTACATACATAAAAATGAGTCAGGAACTGAAAAATGTATTCAATGACTATATATTTGCCTAAAAGCTGACAAAGACACAGGCTAGTCACAGTATTCTTCTAGACACAGGAAAAAATGGTTGCCTGAGACAGATGCAGTTAGAAGAAACAGCTCAGTATTACAACATCATCGCAATACTGCTCAATCCTAGAAGGTAATTTACCAAATTATTGACTTATCAACAAACTATCGGGTTAAAAAACAACTTTGAGAATGATCCAGAGTGGTTTAGACCTGTTAGTTGCAAATGCAACCAAATGCAAACGATACCACAACGTTGGCTTGGCTTAGAAACTGAAAAATTGATTGCTTGCGATCCAAGAATGTATGTTGCAAAGAGAATATTTCAGCCTAAACTGGACAGAAGAGAAATCTCAAAGAAACAATAATTCATATTTTCTGGCAGCACTTGATATTGAATAGTCTCACATAGGCAGCTGTTCCCTCAGTCCAGTAATAGACAACTTTTGGACAATAATTCTGTTTTACTCCATTCCATTCCATTTTATGCTCATTTTGTTTCACCTCTTACAGAAATTAAGGTAAGAAACAAATAAACACACTGAACATACTGCACAACATTGCTTAGTACAGTGTATTTGATTTACCACTGTCTCATCTCTCTTTGCCTAAAGCAGAGCATAATTCAAAATTACCACATCTTACCCCACTAAATAAGAGGACTTAGCAAAGAACAATAAGCATGTGTTCTAAAATCCCTTCTGAATAGATCTGATAGCCTATATTTGTACCCTAACATGACAGGTCTCAGATCTTGTTTGGTTACTGGCGCATTTGGGCTTTTTGTTTTACTTTGTATAAACCGTGAAACTGTGATGACAGCATTGAAATAGTGACATGTGTCTGTTCTGTTTATTTTATTTTTACATTTTATTGCATGGTTTAAATTTCACATGACAGATTCAGACGCTAACAAAATCAAGAAAAAAACATCACACCTTCCTCAGCACTTAGAGGCCTACAAAAGGGTTGTCTGTGGTCTGGTATCCATTTAAATATGAACAAAGACAGCAAAACCCTCTGCTGTAAGTATATGCAGTGTTAAAACACCAAATGCCATCACGCTCTCTTCACTGGGGCATATTTAGCATTTCTGTGTCTCAGACCAAGAGCACTAACATTTATGTGCAGTAAAGGACACGCTGAGCCACTTTCTTACAGGCCCCCAGGACCTGCCAAACGGAAGCTTTAATTCCCCGCCATTACGGTTCATTTGTTTATGAGACTTCAACTGAAATTTATATAATGGGCTTTCATGTGTGGTCACTGTCATAAGTCAAAAGTGGGAGAAAGTCTATCTATCTATCTATCTATCTATCTATCTATCTATCTATCTATCTATCTATCTATCTATCTATCTATCTATCTATCTATCTATCTATCTATCTATCTATCTATCTATCTATCTATCTATCTATCTACCTATCTATCTATCTGTCTCTCGGTCTGTCTCTCTCTGTCTGTCTTTCTATCTGTCTCTCTGTCTGTCTATCTATCTGTCTATCTAAAGTGACAGTAAGGACTTCTACATTGTACACATAAGTAATTAAAATAAATGCTGTTGTATCTATTCATCAAACAATTACTTAATTACAATTTACCAAAATAAACATGTTTTCTGAAGAATCATGTGACATTGAAAACTGGAGTAATGGCTAGTTCAGCTTTGCCATCACAAAAAGAAATGACATTTTAGAAATATATTAAAACATAAAATCTAAAACAGTTCACTATACTCTAAAAAATGCTGGGTTCAGCCTATTGGGTCATTTTTTTAGTCTATTTTTTAACATTTTTACCCAGGGGCTGGGTAGTTTTTCTAGTTTAAAGATATAAAGATAATAAAGATATAAGTATTACTTTTATTGGAAAAGGCCACTCAATATTTTTTCCACAGAAAAAACAAACAAACAAAACACTAGCTAAGTGTGTGAGTCCCATGTACATTTAGGAGGTGGCAAAGTAATGAAGCTGTGAGGTGGATGTCGATATCAGATTTGCTGGGCAGCGTTACATGCAGGCATGCAAGTATTGAACAGTGTAATGAATTAAACCTTGCTAATCTTCGGCAAGAAGGAGGCGGGAACCGGCGGATAATCAAAATACATTTTAATAAAGCAAAATAAACACAAAACAGCGCACCAGCCCCTCACGGATGACTGGTGCGCGCAAATAAAAACCAAAACACAACTAAAAGCCCAGGCCTGGTCCTCTCTCGTCCTTCACTGTCGTCGCTCCAGTTTTATATCCTTCCATCTCCTCCGTGGGCCTCGAGACCGGTGGGTCGAACAGGTGTAGCTCATCTCCAATCACTCCACCGGCCTCGCTCCCATGTCCCTCGGCCCCGCCCCACTCGTCACAAACAGTAATTAGGTTGGAGTGACACAACAAGATTATATAGTTTACCTTATTATTCTGCTACAATATCTTCCTGCTCTATACTGTCCCAGGGTGAGAGGGGACCCACCCTTGCTCTTCAGGATAATTGTTTCAGCTGCAACTGGGTTTCAGTTGCAACCCAGTAACATTTCTGTGTGTCCTGCTGAGCCAACCATCAAGGGCTTATCCAAGCTCACACATGCGTTCCATCACCTGTAAATATATTTCAAGAAACCACATGAGGAAAATGAACAGAGCTGGAGTCAGATATGCATAAAAGAACATGTACTATTTACCAGACACACTTCTAATGACCGTCCATCACTAATTATGCCCAAATCTAACAAAGATCATTACATCACGCTCCAGCAACAGACAAAACACCAGCGAGGGGGAGGTCAGAGATTAAAATTCAGCCAATACTATTGGTATACATGCACACACTAGGCAGACTGGGCTGTCCAGATTAAAAATGGGCATCTTAACTTGCCATAGATAAAGCACCAGGAGAGGCCAGATTACCAGTCAACTCATCACTAATTACAAGCAGCCTACAGGCAGAGAGCACAGTAGATTAACCAGCCCTGCTGGCACCGGCTCCACACTCTCCCCTCAGACTGAATTTAATTACTGTACACACCAACACCAGCCGTACAGATTATTTACTGTACAGTCTACCTTACTTTCACACTGCAATATCAAAAGAAAGTACTGATGCACACACTTCTACACAATTTAGCTGTCATTCCAGAATATACTGCATCATATATTAGTCAAATTGTATTGATTTTGACAGCATCATAAATGGCTTGTTCTCTGGGAAGCGATTAAATATTTATTTATTGGCATCCCACATATTTCCTCAAAAGTAGAGACAGAAATCTAAAGAACCAAAATAGAATCTAAGTAGTAAACATAATTTTTTTCTTCTCTCTGTATAATCTGTCCAATTTCCAGTATCGCACAGATATATGTAATTACATTTGGTTCAATAATAATGAACGAAACTTTATAAAACTGAACGTAACTTTTTCAGTGGCGTCTGTACTTCCCGGTAAGAGAGCACCTGTCCATCAAAAGCTCACTATCCAATCATAGTAGATCAATGTTAAGCCCACCCCCACGAGAGGTTTGTGTCAAAACACCAAACGAAAAGCGAAATCTGTGGCAATGAATTCAGAATCCACAATTAGCGAAAACGAATCTTTGAAAAACATTAACAAAGAATGAAGCATATTTGAAGAGCCTGCTAGAGTTCATTTTTTTTCATTTTCATTGTGTTTTCTTCTTTTGTAATGGCATATTTTTGATAGTTTCTGAAAAAATTACGTTCAGTTTTATACAGTTTCGTTCATTATTATTGAACCAAATATAATTCCATGAGCATGAGCATTTTAGACAGCATGACAAAGAAACGGAGAATGAGATTTATTATTTCATATCCACTTAAAGATGAACATATAAAGGCCCCATGGTGAACACAACACAACATGCTTTCTTTTAAATGCATTTAATCATTAAAGTTTTTGTTTGTTTGTTTGTTTAGCAATTTGACGCTGCTTTGACAGTGTTTTAGATATTTAAAAAATGTATAAAATCTTTTAAAAATGACAGAAAAGACATTTATAATGTTACAAAAGATGGCAAATTGTTGCTGTTCTATTCATCAAGCAATCCTGAAATAATTACTATGGTTTCCACGAAACAATTAAGCAACAATACTATTTTCAACATTGAAAATAATACGAAATGTTTTCTGAGCACAGAATATATTAGAATATATTCAGAAAGATCATGTGACACTAAAGGCCTTTATTTTAAATTGTACACTATTTAACAATATTACTGTTTTACTATAAATTCAACCTTGGTGAGCCTTCTTTCAAAAACATAAAAATATCTTACTGAAGAATATAACAGTAAAGTTAACACACTGGACACACACATACGGTGACACGTTTGCACAGTACCAAAATAACTTCCATCCTAATTTTCACTAAGTGAACAGACTCAGTCCAAACAGGAACAAACTAAATCAAATCTTTCAATGATGCTGCCTTCATGAACAGAGGACCAGTCACTTAGAGAAAATACTTCATTAAAAACACAAACAATAAATCCACAACCTCCTGATCTGATGAAAGAAGATGTTTGTGATCGTGTATAGTTTATATGAGTATAGAACCAGCAGTGGTGATTTAGCAAGCAAGCCAGGGGCTGATTAATTAAGCATGTGTACAATATGGACTCTTTTTTAAATTAGTACCTTTAATGATGGCTACATGCTTCCAATCAGGCAGCTTTAAGGCAAATCATCTGTCTGAACTTGGCACTTGGATGGGATCCCCACCCCCCACTCACTCTGTTAAAAATGATCTAATGTGATTCTGACATTATGAAGACTTATAGGAAGAGTCGAACACATAATATATAACTGAACAAGCACAACTATAATCTTAAACAATGAAAGACACAGAGGACTGATGATCTATAATCTCTAAAAACTCGCATGTGCTGTCTAGCACTTAATGTTGACATAATCACATGAGGGCGCACGTTTGGGAACGAAGAGGCTGTGTTGTGAATATTGGAAAGAATCCATGCACATGTAACATGTTAATGAAAAGGAAATATTCATATTAAGGGAAAACAAACTATTGAGAAAGTGCTCATTAGACCTCATTAATAAATGCAAGTGCTGGTAATTAGCGAAAGGACCTTGAAGCCTCTGTTTATTATTTTCTTTCTACTGCTTCTTTTTGTTTGTTTATTTGTTTTTTTTCTTGTTGTTGTTGTTTTTTTTAAGGTAATTCCGTGCCGTTCCCCGCTTTCAGTGCTGACCTGATCTCTCCGCCCCTCCACTTCCTCTATGGACGCAGCCCCATCCTTTCATCAACATGCTGCTGACCCACTCTTCCCTAATCCCAGTGCCCTGGGGACGACCACTGGTCCGGTCGCTCTCCCTCTGCAGAGAATCCTGGCTCTGGCTCTCTTGCTATCCTTCTACCAATGATTCTCTCCATCCACCCTTCTCAATCAAAGGCCCAGAGGCTTAGACCCACTTCCTCCTAATCTTACACCCTCAGTTTCTAGCTGACTGACATGCTCCTTATGCGCTGAAACTTCTGCAGGCTTACAAAATTTCATAAACAATTAATGTTTAGCAAGATTATCATTTTTTTTTGCTTTGTAAACAAATTGCGATTTTGCATATCTTGTGATAATTAAATATTTCCTCAATGAAATATCTCTTATTGAAATTGTATAATACAATTTTGAGGAATTGGTGAAGTGGTGTCATTGTAATAAAAAACATTTTTGAAAATTATATTGTTTTGTAGAGATAACACTAACTATTTATAAGCAGTAATCCTGAGTTTACTGAGGCAGAAGTCGTAGTTAATACTTAATTAATAGTGAGAATTGCACCTTAAAATAGAGTATAATACTATTAATATTACTACTACTACAGCTAAATATTAAAAAAGGAATAACACAAAATGAAAATGGGAAAAGTAATAATAATAATAAACGATAACAATAATAATAAAATTTATGATAATAATAATACAATTTAAAACTTATTTTTAATTTGCTGATTAACTTATGTTATTATATAGTTGTATATTTTATAGAATTATATTATAATTATGACTTCTGAATGCACGCTGATTTCAGAAAGATGATTACAATTCTGACTAGTTATAAGACTGTATAATCTTTTTTTTTTTTTTTTTTTTTGGGCTCTTTTAAAGCATCACCTTGTGCATCTTTTTAATGTTATATTCACTTTGTATTCAGGTGGTATTAAAATAAGGTTACAAGTGATAAACGATCAACGTAAACACTGTTGGTTGAACCAAAACAGAAGCAAACATTAATCCAACCCAGAATATGCCTATTATTATTTCAAAGCTGCAAAATAGCCTCTGGTTGACCAATTAAGATACTGTAAATGACAAATAAAATAAATTCAAAATGATCCTTGGTTTATATCCACAAACAGGAATTTACTGGCACAAACTTCAGTTGTATTTCTTCCTTACATCTCTGGCCATTTAATTATTCACTACATAACCGAATAAATGAACATGAAAAACAGATGACTCTCAGATGATTTTAAAAAAGTAATAGATACTGTGATTGCTACTTAAAGAAAGTTTTTTCTTCTCTTTCTATTTTATTTTTTTTTGCATTGTACCATCTGACGTGTTCTTCTTTCATGTCACTTCATTACATTTAATTTATTAATGTCCAATACTTAATGTGCCAAAAATGTCAGATTCAAAGCTGTGAAAATGGGGCACTTTTTTTTCTGCTGATAAGGAGAGGCTCAAGCTGTTTGGAGCCTGTTGTTTTGGCTCATGGGGCTGAGAAAGAGAGGAGAGGGGAACAGACACACACACACACACACACACACACACAGGCAGAAAGACAACCCCATCATGCCAAAGGACACAATTTCAGACCAACTCACTTAAAAACACGACACATCTCTGGCTCCAGATACTAGTTTGAAAGTTTGCAGGTTTCGAAGTGGCCAGACTGAGACCTCGTCAGTCATCTTCAACTGAGGATAGTATGATAAAAGATCTGAAACATAAATAAAACTGAAACAATCATTTAAGTGAACTGTGAAGAAGCATTTGGGTACATTTCCACTAACACACATTAAGGGTGACAGCAGTCATTATGCAATAAATCAACACTAACAAACACCCTCCATGGAACCCAGCTGAAACTCCCCCTCATTAATCGACTGGCTCTCAGGGTTTGTCCTTGACATCTGTCCATCTCTCATCGCCACTAATTGATCTCCCATTGATTATCTTTTGTTACTAACACATCACAAAATGAGAGTTTCTCAACTACAGCTGAGATAATAACATGCTACAGCTCTTTTCAGGTATTATAAAAATATCCAGTTTTTTTTTTTTTTTTTTTTTGCTGTTGCTTGGTTGACTCATGGAGTAGTTAATTAAAAGCCTACTTAACATCCCTTTGATGTTGTCCTTTAAAACCCATTTATGCTCATCTACAGCCATGAGAAGAACTTCTCTGTACAAATGAACATTATTTAATTCATTTAACGTATACAGATACACAGAGCACATAAAAACCCTCAAAAACAAACTTGTGATGTTTTTTTTTCTTGTACAGTTCAGTCCTTTTCTTTAGGTGTGCTTTGAGCTCAATATTATGTCATTAATATTAATTAAACTACAAATTAAAATCTTCATTTTGCAAGCAATAGGAAGGGAGGCTATAATCATTGTTTATCGCAGGGCAAAATGCTCCCTCAGGGACACTGAGAACACAATGTCAAGCCCTCGGCACCAGATTTCAGGTAATAAAGAATTTTTTATAAGACATTAGCATAGGCTACATACCATTAAAATAGAAGCATATTCAAGTGTGAACTCTTAAGATGTTACTTCTGTATCTGTTAAATTAGTTACTTCTGTAGAGGGTCATTCAACCAAACTACTTGTATATTGCAATTTTAATTTAAAAACCTCAAAATTTGCTTCAAAATCATAATATATTGTGCCTCAATTACAATTATGAATGTTTTAATAAAATCCACTGAAAAAGCTTCAAGTTTAACCTCAAGTGAACAAAATCATCTGTCAGCTTGATATCCAAGTTCTCAAAATTGCTTTTTTTAATATTAGGAGCATTAGTATATGTTGGAAACTGAAAACCAATCAATAATGTTTTGCTTTCCAGTAAAAGTATATATGAATTAGAAATGATGGCTGCATCATTTCCAGATCAACAAAGTAAACAACATTTGGTAAAGTACATTTATCAATTAATGAAAAACATAAATATTCCAGCAAATATAAAATACATTGTTACAAATAAAAACTGATTGTTCTTTTGTTGCAGGGCATGTAAAATTGTAAATTCTTAGCCCAACACGACAACTTGAAAATTTTATTTTTGGTGATAGCTTCTATTATTATCCATAAACATAACATTTTTAGTAAATTTGCTGAGAGTATGACCTATAAAATTCTGGACTAATAAGCTAGACAATAGCTGGGCCCAGAATTCATGCCAGCTGAATAAATCAAAATGAAGATGAATTGCTGAAGTTTTTCAGTGTTCATATTTTCTGTCATTCCCCTGAGTTATCCACAGACTACAGTTGTCTGTCTCTGTAAAGACAAATACTTAAAAAAACACAGTCACTCAGCTGGCTCTAACATCTCACGCACACACACACACACACACACACACACACAGACACACACAAACTATCGTTACTATAGTAACATCAGTGAAGCATTGAATGTTCAAGAGACAATTTTACGTATCGTTTGCCCATTTCATTAATTATATATTTGTGCTGGAGAGTACAGGACAGCCCCCCAAAAACACACATGCACACTCTCCTTTCCCCCCAACACCCCCCACCCCACTACCAAATCCTGAGCTATGGATGTAAGGCTGTCCTGTCGTGGACAAACAGTAGCATTGTTTGGGGCAGCAAGTCCCAGCCTCCCCCCTCCCTTCAGCAGAGTCCCAGGGTGCTGGCGGACAGAGAAACAAAATGAGCGTCTTCTCTAATGAGCTGCTGCCTGTCAGCTACAGTTAGGCACTCAGCACAGAGAGAGAGAGAGAGAGAGAGAGAGAGAGACAGACAGAGACAGAGGCGGGTAAGGCCTCTTCTTAGGGGAAGTTACACTGGCCCACGTGTTACATAGGCATGCTTTCCTATGAATTTTGCATCAGCCTATTGAAGACACTTAAAAAATACTCAGGGTCCAAAATGAACTTTTTGTTATACCTTTGAATGGTAAAAATGAATTCAGGAAATGCACTAGCCATGAAGCTGTCTATGTAATGTACAAACTTTTATCATAGATACAGATACAGTCACACTGCAAGAGAACTTGAATGACTTTGGCATCAACTAACTTAACTTGTGCAAGATAAGAAACCACAAATATAAGATTATTAAGTTAATTTTAGATCATGGATGTGGTTTGTGGAGGCATGACTTTTTTTTAAAACACTAGAAATCATAGATTTGGCAACTGGTTAGCAGAAAAAAACAAAAACTGGGCACAGGATCACATTTTACCAGATTTTCTAATAAGCTAATAAGTTGCCCAGAACACAACTTATTAGCTCAGAAACAGGTTAAAGTGTAAGGAGATGCATGACAAATTATAATTAAAAAAAATATTCTAAAATGGGTTCAAAACATCAAAACAATATATGACTGATATATAGTCTAGCTTTGATGGCAAAAAAAATAAGTCGGTGCCCCTCACACTATACATAACTTTCTCTGACTTGCAGCAATTAGTATTGACTCAGGCATGCTGAAAATTGGGGCAAAAGTTATGTAAACTTAAAAAGTCCACAGTCCTTTTTGTCATTCACAGCTTCACGAGTTACAAATACAAGATCTTTCATCTTCAAGCTGATTAATTCAATATTGGGAAAAAGTTGGGCACTTTTAAACTGCAGCTTGTTCAAAGTTACCATAGCCTTGAATCTGCAATATTTTTATAAGTTGATTTAGAGTTCCATGAACCATTTGAAATAAACAGTTTCACTGTAATGAATCACATTTCCAACACTTCACAGGCAAGAGACTAAAAAGCAGGTGGTTTAGAAAAGCCTATTCTATGATAAATAGTTTTGAAAGCAAATGAACTACTTTACAGTCATGAAAAATGTATTAAAGAAACAGTGTCACTATACTTGTCTTTTACTCCCCAACAATGTTAATACTATTAAACATTGTATTGTTGGACCACAAATATGTGAAACATGGAAATATTGCAAAATTGTTGCATCAGAAAACTGTTGCATGACTGCAGTTTACGTGCTTTCAGTAGCGAAACTATAAAAGATATCAGATACTGACATACAACCTACTCCTACATTTACATGTGAGTAGACGTTGTAATCCTAGGGGACCATTTAACTGATACACTAAAGGCTTCATAAATATCTTATGAAGGAAACTTTAATGCCATCAAGAACAATAGCTCAAGGTACTGTAGGAGAAAATCAGTTTCAGTATCACAGTCTGAAGAACTAACGAATACAAATGTGCCTGAAATAAAAGCTGCTGCTTTCATCATCAGTGTCTGCAAATGTTTAAGATCCACAGCATATCAGAACCTGAGATGTGCAGATCAAGGCCATGTCAGTCTTCACATATTCAATCAGGAAAGGCATATGCTCTATGCAAAAACTAAACATTTAATGTCGAGTTAAAAAAGTCATCAGAATCCAAACACATCCTGTGGTCTCACGAGGCTGTCTAATGTGTATCCTGACATGTGTGTGTGTGTGCGTTGGCTGGGGGTTCAGATGTATGGACATTATTTACAGTGGCTGGTTCCTGCTGGGCAGTACATATGTTTAGTATGTTTCATTCCCGCCATTATGAGAATGTGCAAAACGGTGCTCACACAATGACAGCCATCTGTCTGTCTTTGCTCTCAGATGACAAGAGACGGTCAGTCACTCAAACAATCCATCTCTAAACAGATCAATAATCCAATGTCATTACAAATAAAGCATGCTTTGACCAATCACCTCTCCAACTGACAACTTCACATGTATTGCTCAACCATACACAATAATCTTAAATATTGGTTGCGGCTGAAAAGCCCTGAGCGGGCCACCTTGAAGGTGTTAAAGGCTGACCAGCAGTAATTGTGTTAAATAATACTGAGGCCAGATGATAAAAGAGCTTTCAATCAGCAGGAATATGAGCACAGATGTTTCATTAAAAAAGGCTCCCAGGAATACCGTATCTCTCATACACTCATCATCTGCAACACACACACAGAATTACATCTAAACCTTCTGTTTCCATACTAGAGGGAGACTAGAGAGTCAATAAACATGGAAACATCTTATTGACTTTTAAATAAAGGAAATAATTCAAACAAAAAGTATCATCCTCTGTCTGGTTGACATATTTTTGGTTCATTGATGAAACATTTGTGTGACAGTAGACTTTGGATAGACACATCTTAATCCTTTCACGACATTTCACGACACCTTCATCAATATTATACAGCTCAGTAAAGAAGAAGTGCAGCTTGCTCTGGTTTGCAAACACTTCAGTCATGATCCAAACTAGAGTAGAAGAACTCAGTCTTAATTATCTTGAGTTAACGGATGTAAAAAGCTAATCTACTTTGAATAAGGTGAAAGCTGTCTGTATGAAAAGCTCTATCAAAATATGGCAGATGGTGGACAGAGATATAGTCTCTAACGGCTTGTGGATCACTGTAAAGTACAGACAGACCGTATAGTGAAACTTGAGAGTGACAGACATGTTGCCGAAGAAAGACCAGATGATGCTGTCACATCGTCCTCTCAGATTTGCTGGATATGCAGTATTCATCATAATGTTTATATATATATATATATATATATATATATATATATATATATATATATATATATATATATATAACAAACAAGACAGAAATAACAAACTGAAAATTACTACATAATATTCACAATTGTGGGCATTTTGAATCATAAACAAGTTTTTATGCAGTTGTTTGCATGTGTTTAGAAAACATGCTAGCAAACAAAGGTTTACTAACATTCATTTGCATTTTGTCTAGACGCGACATCACATTTATCCTTTTGTTTTACATAACAATGTATTGACCCAGTATCAGCGGGGCTAACATCCCCAACTACAGTGCTAGAACATGAAACATTCTTTTGTCTTGGGGAAAACGCCACACGTGGGAATAAAAAAAAAATGTTTCTTATATTTTTCACATTTACAACCACAGAATATGTAGAAATTGCAAGTTGGCTGAAAGATGTTGTCCACCATGACTGTTGCATTGACCAGAGAAACCAGCAAGCTGATGAAGTCAGTGCAGGGTGGAGTGGTCGGACAACATGCCAAATTATTTCATTCTGACGTTGTTAATTAACAACGACAGCACCATTAGTGAAATAACAGAATAAAACTGAATAAAAAAATGACAAATCTTAAACATTTTGGTATCAAAACTTTTACATTACTTATTTGTCTTAGTGAAGGTAAATGTATTCATGTTTTCTTTATTTTTGAATATCATGATCAGATTATTTTAATAATATAATATAATATAAAAACATATAAATGGACCAGGTTACCGGTCCAAGCGTTGCCACACACTTATTGTTTACTTGGCATCCCTTCAGCCAACAGTCCACACTACAGTTAGTGCTCTTTAAACTCAACACTTTATACAAATACAGAGCAATTAGGGCCTTAATGAGAGTGGGTACATGGGGGAGGGGCATGAGAGGGGATGGAGGTGAGGGGAGGACAGAGAGACAGAAATCTCTAGATGCACTGTCTCTCTCATTACCAGACAAAAAGGCTGTCTTATTCAGCACCAATAGCCCATTGAATCATAATGATGCTCGCATGAGGAGTCACTGATAATCTTAAATACTTCATGGTGTGCAAATGAGATTTAACTTTTCTCACCAGTTACCTGGAATCTAGTGAAAGATCATTCTCATGACCAGGTCAACCAATGTTCAATGGTTAGGCGGAATCAGTGTTCAACACAAACAGAGCTAAATTTAGGGAAAATCTGTGGAATGGATTTAAAATGGTAAAATGAGATAAACAGAACAGACTATTATTAGTAGCTAAAGTAAAAATTATTCAAAGTATTTAAAAAAAAAAAACGTGCAGGGCATGTGTAAAACACGGGACTGTAAATGAAAGAAGGTCCATACGACCCTTCATTAACACCAGTCTTAAACTGTTACTTACCCTACCTTAGCAGCTGTTGTCATCCACCTTAGAATTTTTTTTTTTTCTTTTGGTCTTTTCTAATCAGTACTGGGAAGTCTTTGGATATTTTATAAGATTGGTGTGTTTTGTAAAATGTTTTTTTTTCTTTTGAAATAAATGAACTTTTTTCAGCAAGGACACAGTAAATTGATCAAATGTGACTGTAAAGACATTTATAAATGTAACAAAATATTTTTATTTCAAATAAATACTGTTCTTTTGAACTTTTTAATCAAAGAATCCTGAAAAAAAACAATCATGGTTTCGACAAAAATATTAAGCAGAACAATATTGGGTAACAATTAGAAATTTCTTAAAATTCTGAAAATTCAGCTTTGCCATCGTAAAAATAAATTACATTTTGAAATATGTTAAAATAGTTACCAGTATTTTAAATGGTAAAATGTATATATTTATTTCACATTAAAACGTTGTGATAATACTTTCTACTTTATTTTTCATCAAATGAATGCAGCCTTGATAAACATAAGAGTCTTCTTTTAAAAACAGTAAAAAATAAAAAATAAAAATCCAAACCCCAAATTTTTGAATGGTAGTGCAATTAGGTGCTTGGTCACAGTTCATTCCAGCCCATGTGAGCACATCTTCATAGCACTTTTTACCACTTTATCACCACATTATACTGAAAATCACAGAAAACGTTGTCAGTTTGTTGGGATGTTCTGTAAAGCACATCCAAGTTAGCAACCATAATCATGGATGACGGAGCTTAGCAAAGGGTCAGTTCTGTGGATATCTGCAGGCAACGATTCCATGTGGGCCTGCTGACTACCCATAACACCACCCAAACCTGTAACACTTTCTCAAATGGAGAGATCACACAGATGACCAAATACACAATCTAATGTCTGAATTTCACGGCTAGCCTTTTCTCGTGGGTTTCTGTTGGGTCCAGTGATGCAGTTGAGTGATTCTCGTTTATAGTTTTGACAGGCTATTCACTGACATTAAGAGCAGGAAGACCCTCTCTTAACTAGAGAGTCACTGAAAGCCCTCTGATTAGCCCAATTAAGGTTCCTTCCCATCACTGAGAAGTGCCACTGTCCAAATCAGTTTAAGCACAACATTTCTTCAATACCAGCCCCTTTTACAGCTATATCACATTCAGCATGGTAATTTTATTAATAATATGGTGAAATTGTTTTGTTTTACTTGGTGTTGTTCAGTTCAGTAGTCATTCAGTATAAGAACTAGCAAACAAAACAAACAGCAAACACATTTCAGAAATGTATTAGATGCATATAGAGTGACAAATGTTTCTCTCCTCCTCTTGGTGAATGGACATGGTCTGTCGTTTCACACAGACCTCCACTCCTCACACTTCCAGTCACAACAAGACAGTTCTCTGTGTTCTTGCTGCCTGACTGTATCAGTGAGACAGCTCACTGCCAGAGCTGAGCTGAGCTACTTCACATTTTAAACCACGTTTGGCCCAATCATTTTTCAGTGTAAGGAAGCGAAGCCTTGTGTAAGCCTGATCTTAACCTAATCTTAACCTGTATTGAATGATTTTAAATAATAATAATAATAATAAATAAATAAATAAATCATGGATGCATCATAAAAGTGGTCTGTACAAATTGTGTGAAATATTCAAAGCCCTTTGAAGTCATACGACTGAAGAATGGAATAAAATTAAAGTCATTATTCTTACTAAAATATCTCATTGGCATGTTCACAAGAGGTGGTGAGAGAAGTATAAATGTTGGAGGATACAATGTAAAAATTATTTTTCGAAGTTGCATATAAAATTTAAAAAAGTTTAAATGATTTCAGTCTTTATACTTCAAAATTTTGCTTTTGATTTAATGTCGCTTGCTGTTAATTTGTAATTATTTGTGACATTTAGCAAGTCAAAATTGTTTAAACTGTGTATAAGACTTGGAATTTAGTCAATGAGTATCTTCATGACTGTTTGTACAGTATATTTTATGCTGATTGTGCACCCTTTTATTACACTTGAAAGCACTCCATTAATTGTAACTGCATGGAAAAAAGAGAAGATTTACATTACTCAAAATTTGTCCTTTTGTGCACCACAGAAAAAAGAAAATCATATGGGGCTGGAACAACACAAAGATGAGTACATGATTGTCATTTAAGGGTGAACTGTCCCTTTAAGGGACATTAATCATCAAGGTCTCCCTTGACCCTCAAATATTTATTTTCATACTTAGTATGCAGATGACAAGATACAGCACAAACAATCTTCATGAATATACAATCATAGATTTTTAAGCATGGAACAAATTAGAATTCATAAATCCGGCACTGAAGGATAAGTCATGTTGCAACGTTTTGATTTATCATCGCCTTTTGACTTTGAAAGGAATTATGCCAATGAAATAAAACCAGCGACTTTTGCAAGGCCGCCCCATAATCACTGAGACACAGCTCATGCTTCCTCCATCTCATCATCCTAACACGTCTGTGGATCAGTATCCAATTATATCCCAGGATGCACTGACATCTCTACATTCATTGGTATGTCCTCGGGGTCATCACTTTAGAAAGTCAAGCACTGCACTCCTTTCATATACCCACGATCTGGCTGGTAAAGAAACAGACAGTGAGGTTCATTTATGTCTTCAGAAAAGGGCAGTGTAGCAGGACAAAATGTTTTGTGATGTTAGAAAGATCAATTGATGCAGAAACAGTGACAAACTTCAGGCCATTCACTGATTCAGTATGCAATGATAAGTTTAAATGACACATTATAGTGACTAATTGGGCTGTATTGTGAAACAGGTAATCCCTAACATTTTCTACAGGTGTTATTGTAAGATTAGAAGAAATTTGAGCAGCTTTAGCTCACTAGCAGAGCAATCGCTATAGCCCAACAGAAAATCACATTCACTCAGTTTTAGAAGACTGAATATGAACACAGATTAAATTAGGTTAAGGGATAGTTTAACCAATAATGGAAATGTATCATTCATCATTTACTCTACTCACAATTATGTTGTTCAAACCCATATGTACCCATTTTCCTAATACTGTAAATGCATGGAACAAAACAAAATAATTTAATTCAATTAAATTAAATATTAAAACTGAAAAATAAATATAAGTTGTTTTTTTTTTATCACTGAATGTGACAATAATTAAATAAATAAATAAAAAAATTATGTGAAATGTCACATCTAGTTTGCAGCAGATACATTTAATGAACACAGCATTGAAAAGCACCCTTTTTTTCCATGCAGGCCTCGCCACAATGGCTGGCCCGACGAAGCGAACAGAAATATTATTTTGAATCATGCTGCCGTTGTCTGATGAACATCCCAGCTCCATACTCTGCGCAAAGAATGCACAGTGATGTTACCGGGAGGCAGGGGTAAGTGAGAAACGCTGTGATTTAAGGACAAGACATGATGGAGGGAGGGAGGGAGGAAGGGGATGAACAGTGGGAGCAGTGAGGGGGAAAGAGAGGGGGATGAGAGAGGTCTGTGGGCTTCTGCTGCCACCGTCGTAATGGCCCAAACGAGGTGGAGAGGAGAGCAGTGGAGTGAAGCCAGGGGTGAGGCTGTGGTGACTCTGCTTCAGCGCCATATGAGCTGGCAACTTGTCACAACTCAACCCATCACACATACGCAGACACAGACACATTCCCATTATCCTACACATCAGATCAGCTCGAACATGTTACCAGCACAAGGGTGATAAACACATCAGAATCAACCAGCATTCCTTGTCCACACCAAGCACCATCATCAGGCCAATCATAATCAGTTACACGCTCTCTAAAATGCTTGTCACAGCAATATGCATTATAATATTCATCTTTTCTCTTACAATCAATCAGAACCATCTATTCCTCATTCTATCTCTCTATCCATTGATACATCTATCGATTCTTCTATCCATCCATTGGTTTATCAATCTTCCATCCATCCATCCATTTCTGTCTCACACAATCTGTCCATCCATCTATTCATCAGTTTATCTGGCTTATAAACCTCTGAGTCAAGATTCATAGTTTGCCTGGACCAACGATGTGCTTTTCTATTTAAAATTGTGGTTTTATCCTTTTCTCTCTTTTTTAATGCAGTTTCATTTTTTGTTATCTCATTTGAAATTCATGAATTGAAATGAAAAAAAAAAAAATCCCAGTTTGGTTTTGAATGGAGCACAATGGTGCCTTGGTTGACAGACTGAGTCTTTATTCATGTGTTTCCCTTGTCTTTCCTATGAATATTTATGCAGATTAAAGACAGGTTGGTAAAAATAGCTGAATATGATTATTTTGTGGGCACATGGTTAAAGAAGGAACAAAGAAATCCAATCTGTTTAAGTCACTGAAGCTTTTTCTTGTAAAATGAGCACGCTATAGAAAACCGATTGGACAGTTTTTCCCTTCATTCTCAGGCTTTTGGACCTGTTCATTCCTGTATTATTCTGTGAAGAAACATTTTGGGAATTCAGTACAGCTGATCTCAGTACTGCTATTGTTCAACATACTGACTGTCTCATGTACACCAACAACATGACCTTTAGGTCATCTGAAGATTACCCATCTCTCTTGATCACAAACAAATACAATGTTTTTTCTACAATGTTGGCACACAAATGCAAGTGTTCTACCTCCTAAATAATAGATTGCATTATGTAAATGATATCTAAACAGTACTGAGAGGGTTATCAAATTCAGTCAGAAATATTCCAGAACATGCACACAGACTTTTGACAGCACGTGAAGAGTTTGCAATGGCAGAGGATAAAAAGGAGGAGAAGGATGAATAAAAAAACAATACAAAGAGAGGGGCAACATGTGGAAAGCAGATCTGATCTGGCGACATGTATATATTTCGCATTCGGCAAACAAACAAAAGGCTGGTAAATAGCAGGAGAGGAAATGTGTGGTTATCCGATGCCGCCGGTCTGCGCTCAGCCCGCACCTCCCGGCTAGGGTTTCCCTGGCAGACAAAGAGCCACCAGCGCATTCTGCCGGCCTGCCCATAAAAAGCTGCACTGAAAAAGCCAACACCTCTTCCCTTCGGGGGCTCCACAAAACACTTTTGTTAGTCGATATTAAAACAAGTTGCAATATCAGCCCTTGTCTCACAAGGGAAACTTTATCACATGCACAATGAGGTTGCTAGTTGGCTGGTTTACGGGCTAAGCACATCATCGAGGGAGAGGGTTGGTAAATTTGTGACTGTATGGTTAGTTAGAGTTAACTTAGAAGAAGCTAAGCTGTAATGGTACTAATAAAAGAACTATTCACCCAAAACTAAAATTCTGTCATTATTTGCTCACCCTCATGGCGTTCCAAAACTGTACAATTTCTTCTGTGGAACACAAAGTATTTTAAAATTCACTTGGGTTCAAATAACACTGGCACCCACTGACTTCCATAGTATGGACAAAAATCTATCAATCATATCTCGATGAAATGTATGTTAAGGATCCAGAACGATCATGTTTCAAGTTAAAAAATATTGTGCAAGGTTTAGACGAGACATGCAAAGACAGGCTGAAACAGAAAGCCGCAGAATGGGCTTTGGTGACTACAGTCTCTGGACTCACTCACTCGGCTGGACAACTCCTCCCGATTTCCCTGACCCAGTCGGGGGTCTGTCTCCAATCGACACCACGAGACAAACTGTCCCTTTACTTCTCACTCTACACTGTGTCCTTTCTTTTCTTCTCAGCTTATTTCCCAAAGACCCGAGGCTCTAATGCTTCTTTCTACTCCCAGAAAATGGAAACTTAATGCCTGGGAAAAGTGCAAGATACAACTTGAGGTCTGTTTCATGTCAGACCAATTGTTTGTTGCTATTAGGTAAGACAAGTCAATTTACTACAGCTTTGCTACCTTAAAAACAGCTGATGGTCAAATTCAGCTGTCTGTAGATGGGAATCCTGGCCACATTTCTTGCTCAAAGCTAATTGTAGGTTAACTTGCTATGTGACTGTGGTCTGAGAAGAAAACAGCAAAAAAAAAAACCTGTATGCAGATAACAACTGAAGAAACTGTAGGCAGTATTAGTAATATAACACAAAGTATAGTGCTCTAAATGTATATTACTTTAAAAAACACATACATACACGTATACAGGTAAAAATTTGTGTGCCCATATCCTCCATCGCAATGTACTTCAAAACAAACAGCTGCCTGTACTAAAGAAACTACATCCTATCGAAATGTATACTTTAATCTATTTCTCTGAATATACTTTTGACCACTCTGCAAAAACCCTCTCTAGCTTGATTATAACTGTGCATGTACACAATACACACTCTCCATTTGACCAGTTATTGTTCTATTGTGGTTTTGTGAAAGTGAAGTGTGAAGAAGACATTCCCTTCCTTTCTTTCCTGTTTTCTCTCTGGCTAAACCAACCAGAAAATAATGTCACAGTGAAAGGGTGAAATGCAGGTCTATTCATGAATTACGTAAGGACCCCTCATCCCTCTGACAGATCGGGAAGAATCATCTTCATGTCAAGGTGAGGAAGAGTATAATGTCATGGTAAAAGCCAGCGATATGGTTCAGTCTCATCAACAGCATGCAATTCTACAGCTTTTATGGCATCTTATGGGGAAAAGTCTCCATCTGGGGAAATACTTAAGAGTTGAAAGTGTTTTACAGCTAGAGAGCTGTGTGCAAAATACAAACGTACACAGGACAATATTGGATTTTCTAAAGACTAAGTGTAAGTGGTATGGCACAGGATCTCTTAATAACACAGACTTTTAATTCTTGTCTGATATGTTCATAAAAAAGCACAGACACACTCTGGGATCAGTAATAGCTTTTATTTCTGAGTCTCCTGTATAGTCCAAGCTAAAATTCCAAAAATGGTTCTCATTTATTAAGAGCTTTGCTTAGAGGATTTAATGAAAAAAATAATAATTAATAAATCATTTGGCCATAACTTTTCCATTCATGAGTTTTTAACAATTTTTTAAAATGTTGTATTTAATTGGGACTGTCTGTTTCCATTTCTCCTAGAAAACAAATGCAATTTAAAAAACAAAACAGAAAATACAATAATAATAATAATAATAAAAAATTATGAAACCAAGAGCAAAATTACACTATACAGTGCATTAAGTACTATTTTCAGCTTTTTTTTTTTGTAGCTGAAATTTAATTCCAATCCAAAACTGACATTTATATAAATAATTAGTTTCATGGCATCTTAAACACATTAGTTATGGGAAATCCCACATTTATCCCTACATAGTCTTGAACAATATCGTCAAGTTTTGTCTCTGCAGTAAATTATATAAAAATAAAATAAAAGTAAGGCTATTTAAACAAAGCTTTATTTTTTTATATATGAGAAGCAAAGTTGCATGTAATAACCATGAATAAATGTATGTTATTGCATAGGAAATGCAGACAACTCATTATACAAAAAACAAACATTTCAAACAAATACATGTATTGGCTCAAAAAATGAGCTTGATGAGTTGAACTGTTACAATGTACAGTATTTAACAGACATTAAAGGGGTCATATCATACTTTTCAAATATTTTTTCCCTGAGGTCCACCTAAAATGTCAGTCAAGTTTTCTGTATCAAAATAGTTTCTCATGACCACTTTCTACGCTTTTTATGACTCTTTCTGAAAAAGAAGTGCAAATGTAAACACCATGTTGATGTGAAATGAGAAGTAGTTGGCTCATGTTTGTGGCTGGGCCACTCTTTCCTTACATTTCCTAATAATTCTAGGAAGGATGAGGATTTTCAGTTGCTCCACAAACAGGAACAGCATACGGTTCTTAACTCATTTCACTCTTTTCAATAATTCATTTGGAGTTAAGTTAATATTTTTTGGTTGCTGAACACCAAATAGGAGACTGGGTTGGATGTACAATACTGTCAAAAGGTACAAAGCTTTTTCTTAATATACTTAACTTATATTTAACTCTATATAAATATTCATTTTCCAATGATATGACCCCTTTAATACAAGTATTGCATTGAGAATAGAAAAATGCACTCCACTAAGCATAGAACCACAATTCAGTGTTCATACCGCTCCCATATTTACATGGTTCCAAAGTCAAGTCCTTAAAATGTAGCATGTTACTGATTGGTCAATAAGCAGATGGAATTTGCTGCAAATGTATCTAAGGTGTCAAAAGGCATCAGATTAAAAACTAAAGGCATTTCTAAGGTGAATACATGCTGTATATAAAAAAAATGTTTAAATGAGTAGGGTGTGTGTAACTAAACCAAACTAGACTAGACCCCTTAAAAAACTATTCATTTTTATAATCAGTAAAATTGTATTGAATAATACAGTTGTCAATGTCCATTATATCAAACATAATAGATTATCCATATTTTGTTATTGATTCTTTTTTAAATGATTGACTGCTGTCCTTCAAGCAGACTAGATGACATATTCAGTGTTGCCATAGCTCAGTCTGCTTGCCATTCAGGATGGCTTGTTGAAAAGAAAGTGAAGGAGTGGATGCCGAGTTGCAATATCCTTCATACTGATATTAATTATATTATTACATGATTTCTTGTTTGACTATTAATCAAGTTATGGCAAGAGTGAAATGTGCAACCTTATGTGTGCTTATGAGATATTAAAGAATCCTGTTCTACCCTGTATTTCTTTTCCTCAAGATTAATGTCCACATATTATGTGTGTGTATCCAACCGTAATGATAAGACACTCCCCAGTGCTAGAAAGCCTTGAATTTTAGATAAGTTCTCTGTGTATGTGTGTTAGTATCTGTCTGTACAGGGTGAAGCTCAGACAGTCCCAGGACAAACGATTAACTGCCAGTGTCCAGCGTATCAGATATACGTCTTTGGAGAGTTTATCTAGGTTTTGGAACCAATCAGAATTTTGTTGACTTATGTATTGACGCAATTAGTATCCTCTGTCAGGGTATAAATGTGGTTGATTTTGAGTTGTACGGGGGCGGCCTACGAACTCCGTCGAGAGTATTGAAGCTGACTTCTGCTGATGAAATTGCAAACTATTTTCTTCAAGTAAAATTATTATTATTAATTGAACTCATCTCTGACTCCTTGTCTTCATTGCGACATATCTGGTCCTTGGGTTTTAACTGTAAATTCCCCTACAAAAGTATCTTTAAAGCTAGTTTACTGTAGCTGTTAAGAATTTGCAGTGTTTCTCAGAGAGGTACTGGCTTTCAGTGAGAGTGCTTGTGTGGCTCTTGTAACATCAATGCTGGTTGAGTTACAAATAAATACAAATAAAAACAACATATTAATTTAACTGGCTATTTGGTCACCAATATCTTATGCAAAGTATAAGATTCAATTTCCCTCTCTTTCACCTAGCCATACACACACACATGGTCTCTCATAGGCTAACTCTGGTCACTGTGGCTGCTCTTTGAGCTGCTCCTTCAGGATGCCAGTCTCTGTGGCCCTCCACACGTGCAGGGCACTGCTGGAGGTGAGGAAGAGGAAAAGGATGAAGGCTATGGGAAAGCCCACAGTGTCCACCATACCTCCAGCCAGGGCACTAAAACTCAGTTTCCCCAGGACCTCCAGAGTGGCCAGAAAACTGTAGTGGGTGGCCTGAACAGAGACAGAGACAGAGAGAGAGAGAGAGAGAGAGAGAGAGAGATGGAAATACAGAAAGAGGTTTAGCATCAACTAAACGATTTGTGTGATTCTCTCAAGAACAATGAAAAATGGACAATGAATTATAAAGGAAGAGAGGGAAATGTGTTTTGCTGTAAGGCTAGATTCAGGTGTTACCCTTGTGTGAAACATGCCATTCATTCACAGATCTCTACATTATGAAATGTTTTTAAATCAGCAAAGGTCCTGCAGTTAATTATGCAAATAATCTTTACATTAGGAGGCACTGATTTGCGAAATCTGACCAGTAACCCAAATTTTATTTAATTTTTTCATCTAGGGCTTATAAAGAACTCATATTACAATACTATAGTATTTTGCCTAAGTCATTTAAAAAGAAGACATTAAAATACTTAAATCACTGAATAAATAAAATAATACAAGTGAATTTAGACATCACAACATAATAATGCCACTTTTTTTTTTACTAAAACTAAAACTATAGTAAAAGTTTTTAAAAAAAAATCTGAAATAAAATCAAATCTAAATATTAGATTGAAAACAAAAATTAGAAATGATGCCTTAGCGATTATATGACATGAAATTAAAATTAAAATATAATTATTTAGAAACATAAATAATATATTTAAATGCAAAACAGAAATAGATCAACTTGGATGATAAAAATGAACTAAATGTAAGAATAGGGAAAATGAGCAGGCATAATAAAATATGCATAATTAAATGCATATAAACATGCATTTTTACAATAAGTTACAAATTTCACTAATATCATCTGATCACCAATATACATTGTGCTTCCCTAATTTAAATGGCCCTTTTTGTCTTTATAGGACATGACAATGGTGACAAGAATATGTGAACAACTGTAATGTCTGCTTTTGACCTTTTTCACATGTTACTTTTCAATGTAACTGATGACTTTTTTAACTTGATTCTTATTTATCAATTTTTAACTTTGCCTCACATCAAAACAATTCTGACAGGAGGAACAAAGTGCATCTGAATCCCTCTTTCCTGTCTGGACGTCACAGACAGTCTCCATACTCTTCTCCTTCAACATAGCACACAGGTTGGGAAAGCAAAGCCAAGTCAATTCCTTCACATGACCCCTCCACTAAAGTTAAGTTAAGTACCTTTATTCCTACAAACTTGTTTAAGATGTTCAGTTTCTTCCTCCACCACACCACAAACATTCACAGTATCCGTTTTCAGTCAGCTAAAACCACCTTAAAACACACACACACAAGCTGCTCTCGCTACGGTATGAATGTCATAGGAACATTTCAAATTAACCTATAGTTTACAATCCTCCTCCTGGTTATTTTAATCTGAATGTGAATCTGGAGTTTTTCATTGCTTAGGGACTGAGGGAAAACATACACTTGTCTTATTGTTTAATGAGTTTTGTTAGTGCCATTAATTCAGCACTATTGAGCTGGTGGAGTGACAAATTGCCAAGAGAACAGTGAAAGATCACATGCAAGCAGTGCAGGCCCATTTAAACAGGACAATACAATCATGTCAAAGATGAATGAGGGGATGAAACAAGAGAATATGGGAGGGGAGAGATATCTGTGAACAGTGAGAACTACAGTTTATCATCTAGGGGACACATAAATAAACAAACAGAGAGAATGAACAAATGAACTAACAAGGACAGAAATTAGGCAACACAAGATTAGCGGGACAGAATAGGAAGCTGATTGTTGTGAATAGAGCTGGTTTGGATGCACGTTTTATTGATAGACATAAGTTACTGAAACAGTGCAAGCTGTTTCTGTTGAGACTTTTGCTGCAAATTATTTTTTTGATAACTAGGGAACATACACGAGAATATAACACAAATCGTCTTGAACTTTTATGCCCCACATGAGCACCACAGTTCAATGTGTCAGAGCTTTTGAACTACTGTAACCACTGTGTTACTGCAACAACCAAAGATATAATCTTGACCAATTATAATAAAAAATAAAAAATAAAAAAAAATGTCAAATCTATGAATGTGAATAGACTTTCTGATGCATATGCTTTGTAAGTGATTGATGAACTGAATGGTTTGACGTGCAGAGCTAAAGAGAGTGTGAAAACTGCTCAGATCTCTGATGGAGCTATTGACTGACAGATAAATGAGCTTTTGACTGCTGTGATATGCTCACATATGTGGCAGACAGGAAACACTCTTAGGCTTTCTGCAGTATAAGGCCTGTTGTGAGACTCTACCTTTCATCAACTATCAAAAACTGTAAGATGCATGTTTTGCTGTCTTCAGAGCTTGACTGATGAAACTAAAGAAAAAACACAATAGATCTGTCACGCTGTTGACCTTAGGTGAACACATGTGATGCTGTTAAGCAGTATGCTCTGATCTGTCAGGGAGCATGAAGAGCTGTGGTCAGTTGAAGACGGTGGCATGAGATACCTGTATGCTCTCCTCAGCTCTCTGTGTGCAGTTCATCATTGTGGTGAAAGTCAGAGTGGTGATGAGACCAGCTATGAAATGCTGCAAACTCAGACTCAGCACTGCCATACCTGAGGGAGAAAGAAGACGGGATCCACATTAATACAACATATTTCCCTACATACTACTCATGCTTTAGGTCTGCGTCAAAAAGCCTGAGATCATAAGCAAATCAGAGCGTGTTCCTGTTGCAGATAGTCCTCAAGCTTGAATTTGTGACTTTGAATTTACATGCTGCCAGTAATAATGCATAGTCTCAAATATTGTACTGAAGATCTGGCAGTGTCAGCTGTTCATAAGAGAGGTGGCCTAAGTAGCTGCTCTTGTGGTTGGTTTTCTGGTGTTCAGTGCTCTGAAGTGACCAATTAAATGATAATAGAGGGTCCAAAATTAATTTTCCTACGCATTTCTGAAATCTAGAGGTGTAAACTACTGGGCTGGTGTACCAATAACACATCCAAATGTATCTTTCTTTTGTCCAGTTTGGTAGCCAATCCAAAGCAGACAATTATTGAAATGCATATGAAGTATCTCACTGGAAGACATGCTGTGATAAACAGTATGACAAATTTAAACAGTTTTGAAATCTGTAGACTGTTCAGCTAGTTTGCAAGCTGCACTGACTGGTGAGACAGCAGAAGTTAGCAACAGGCAACAAAATTGTGGAAGACAGCAAAAGTACAAGACGACAAAACAGTGGGAAGCAGGATCCCATACAAATCTAAGAAAACCCCCCAAAAAAATAAAAAATAAAATGATATATAAATATATATATATATATATATATATATATATATATATACATATACATATATATACATATATATACATATATACATATATACATATATATATACATACATATATATATATATATATATATATATATATATATACATATATATATATATATACATATACATATATATATACATACATATATATATACATACATATATATATAAATATATATATATATACATATATATATACACATATACACATATACACACATATACACATATACACACATCAGGTCATCAGGTGGATACCCTCCTTCAACAGTGTTTCACCAATTAACCCACAACACCTCCAGAGGGCTTGACAGCTAACCCCAGCGTCCTGGGGCAGCCCCCTCGGCCCCCTGGACTCCACAACCAGTGCTCTTTTATATTCCCTCCCTACCCGGTGGGCTGTTCCATGGCCCACAGCGCTTCAGCCACAGCAATCCCGATGCTGTCTCTGCTCTTTTTGTGATATTCACCACGAGCCGTCTCCTGCTGGGACCTTTTATTCCAAGTCTGGACAAGGCACTCCAAAGTGACTGCCCAGGAAATCCTCAGCAGCCTACTTCCACTGGCAAGTTCCAACCACAAGAGCAGCTACTTAGGCCACCTCTCTTATGAACAGCTGACACTGCTAGATCTTCAGTGCAATATTTGAGACTATGCATTATTACTACATCCATGAATGCCTTAACTGGAGCCTGCTGAATCCCACTTGCCAGAACTGCACTTCTTCTAGGCTTCTCCACTGTCTTAACCAAGAGGTTCATTGCAGCTGCAAACAAGATGACCGAGATGGTGCATCCAGTTATGATTCCTTTTTCCTACCGCTGCCAGCTGGTGGTGAAGTCCCCACAGGTGAATCGCATCCTGAAACGGTTGAAATACTCCTGCAGGAGGTGCTGGACTTTCCCTGGGACATGGTACGCATGCAGTGTGAGATCCACCAGCTTGTGAGGGACAGTTCCATATGCATTGAATATATCTAGCCACAGCACTGCAAGATCTCCATGGTTGCGCTTTGCATCCTCAATTATCTTTGAAATGACGCTTGTATGCTCGATACACCCTGGAACTCCTGGGACGTGAGTCTACTCGCCATTATTCCAAAAAATATCTTACCCTCCACATTCAGAAGGGAGATGATATGAACTGTTTTATGCTCAATGAATTTTCCTCTTTGGGGAAAAAACACCCCTCTGCAATGAGCCACTTGTCTGGAAGACGATTCCTTCTTCACACCACCTTCAACAGCTTCCAGAGTCTCCTTCTCAGCTGCTCACATTGTTTGTACACTTTGTATGGAATCCCATTGGGTCCCGGTGATGAGCCAGCACTTGCCCTTCTGAGGAAGTCATTGACCTCCTTCCATGTGGGTTCTTGATCAGCAAACTTGATAGTTGGTTCTCCAAGTTTCATCAAGGTCTCTCCAATCTCAAATTCGGTGCCCCTTCCTGGATCACTATGTGTGCTTGAGAGGTACTTCTCTACCTCTTCTCTTGATGCCTGAAGTTGACCCGATCTTTTGTCCCCCAGGAGCTTAGTCAAGTAGGCGAACGGGTTCTTCGTGAACCGCTCCCTCTGCTTTGCCCGCCGTCTTCGATCTCTCCTGTAGTACTCTGCTCGGCGTAAGGTTTTTATACGCTCTCTCAGGTTGTCTCAGATTTCCTTCAAAGCTGGTTTTCCCCCCATATATAAGGAATTAATTTCGGGATCCTATAGTCAGTGTTGTAAATTAACAGAAAACAGAAACTGTAAGAATTTTTAAATGTACAGTATATGCAGATTGAAAACCTTTTATTTTATAATGTGTTCTTGGGCTTACTTTTACTCAACACTGTCACATCTGTGTTAGAGGGAACAGGACTTTACATGCTAGTTATTACACTCTGCTCTCCCAGACTATTATTTATGCAGACATAACCATGTCAAACTACTAGCAGTTTAACTTAACATACACTCAAATCTGACTCTATATGATGCCCCAGTTGATGCTTAGAAATCTGTGTCTTTTTGAAGTGGATTATTTAATTCACAGTAACATCCACCTAGAGCATGAGACAGACAGTCTATCATTAATGTCTCAAATCAATTATTACTAGAAGCCCATTTGCCAAAAAAAATAAAAAAAAAAGAAATCATGAAGCTTTCACATCCAGCTCCATCTGAATTATTCACTGGAAATGTTTAGTTCTGCCTAACAAGACTTCTCCATTACTTATCCAGGAACCACAGGAAGGAAAATCAGCTCTTCTGAGGCATCCAGTCTCATACAATATTGAAAAATATTTTTTGCCGAACTTTATAATTCTTTTTTTTTTTTTTTGAGGGGGGTTAGAAGGGGTGCAGAGTTGCTTTGTTCCGTTTTGTTTGGGAAAGAAGCAGAAAGAGAGACGGTGAAAGAGAGAATAAGGAAGAGGGAGTTGTCAAACAGAAGCTCGCTGACAAAAACATCTCGACTAAAAAGCCACGACATCCTGAGGATGAAGTAATACAGTGGCAAAAAATACTGAGTAAAACAGCTAAAACGCGAGTTTCCCCATTTTCATTTTTTTTTCATTTTCATTAAATAAACATTCATTAAATAAACACCTGTGAGAGAAAAAGATGCGAGAAAAAAAGAGAAACAGGCAGAGGGTTTGAATATGGGTTTATTCATTTATCAAAGTGAGCCGTGAGAATACTCAAGGTAAAATAGCGTTGGCCTCCACAGACAGAAACACAAATGCAAATCCACTTATGCAAGTTGAACCGGGAAGAGAGTATGTTTGACATAACTTCTGTATGATCACTTCTATAGAGCACATGCATAAAATTTGGCTTGAATTGTGCTGAATCCAGGCACTAGGAGTATAAAGACAGTCATCCGATCAGATCTACAGGAGTCTTACAGAAGATTCATAGAATACAATTTCAAGATAATTTTCAAGAAAAGAGAACACACTGATCCGAGGTTGGATCAGTATTGAAAGTTCGACTTTGGTAAGATATCAGCCTCTGGTGCTTGGTTTTATTTTAAAACAGACACCTAAGGCAACAAATAAACAGCCTTGAGCAACTGATGAAATGAAACCAAGTCTGTGAAGACTAATCTGACCCCCCCCCTACTAGTGAGAGAAAAAAACAATTGTCGAGTTCAGCAATTTTATTTGCATAATATTTGCTTATACATAAAAAATATATAAAAATATATAAAAAAAATGTTAAAATATAAAAATAAAACAAAACTCTCCAATTGTCACGTATCAAAGAAGTTTTTGTCATTGCGATTAGATTTAAAAAAAAAAAAAAGCTTTGATAATAATTAGTTTAAATTAATTCTGTCCAAATATCTTATCCTACCTATCTGTATTTTATTTATAGTTAAATTACAAAATTATACACTATGTTTACAAAAAGACAAAAAACATTGAAATAATCTTAAACATCAACTGGGAAGTCGTGGCCTAATGGTTAGAGAGTCGGACTCCCAATCGAAAGGTTGTGAGTTCGAGTCCCGGGCCGGCAGGAATTGTGGGTGGGGGGAGTGCATGTACAATTCTCTCTCCACCTTCAATACCACGACTGAGGTGCCCTTGAGCAAGGCATCGAACCCCCAACTGCTCCCCGGGCGCCGCAGCATAAATGGCTGCCCACTGCTCCGGGTGTGTGCTCACAGTGTGTGTGTGTGTGTCACTTTCAACTTTTGATTTTCACTTTTCTATTCTGATTTCACCAGACAGCAAGATGAACTCTAAGCTGGTCTGAATGACATTCATGTAAAACTCTCTCTTTTTATCACATGCTGTTGTTTAATGCAGCATTTATTAGCAGAGTTTTATTCAGACAAACCCTGCCTTAACACGTTTACTTTGTGCAAGGTGCTGAAACACACACTTCAGCCTGTCAATGGAAATAGCTGGAAACCAGAGATGGTCTCATGGATGCTTAAATGCAAGGGAACAGTAGAAAGCTCATAAAGCTCTTTTCAGAAGAGAACAGGTCGATTTCACTTCTATATATATATATATATATATATATATATATATATATATATACACACATAAATAAAATAAGTCTGCACTAATTCCAATGCTGGAACATCACCATGTTTGTATACTTTAGTGTGTACAGGGACGTGCATTTCTCACCTTTCATCAAGACCGAGGGCTCCAGCACTATGAGAAGTGAGCTCTGGAAGACCATACTGACAGTCCGCATCATAAACACACGTCTCATCAGCAAGCCAATACTGCAGACATAAAGAGAGAAAGTTCAGTTATATTATCTCAGACTCCACATATATGCAATATAATGTAATGTAATGTCATGTAATATAGACCAAATTAAATTTTTTTTAAAGAAATTAATACTACTATTTGTTGGGGACACATTCAATTAATCGAAAGTGAGAGGGATGTCTTATATGATTTAAAGACATATGCATATGTATAAGACATTTGCAACAATATTTCTTGAGCAGGAAATCAGCATATCTGAATGATCATGTGACACTGAAGACTGGAGTACCGTAATAAGGGTCAACCACATAGGACTGCCACACTGAGACACTCCTGTACACATGCTTACATGCAGTGTGTGTTTGCTTACACACTCAAATCGATTCTTTAATAACAGTTAAGAATCCCTCAAGAGAACTTCCTTCATGACATAATCAATAACACAACAAGATCCACAGCCCCAGGCTGATTAACCCCAGCTAATTAGTGACCATCACACCCCTCAATTTCTCCCAGCTCCAATCAGAACACCCAGAGGGCCCTGTCAATCAAACACAGGGTCTGGAGTCATGGCTTCAACAGCTTTTCTTTTCACATCTAATATTTGTAATCAGTAATGCATAACCATTAAAATAATTTTCCATCATGTTCTCTGAAAAGACTAGCCTACATGTATTAAAGCTTAAAGTGGTCAGACAGCCTGATTAAGAACCAGGCTCAAGTTAAGCACTGGTGACAGGATCTGTTGCATGAAAATAAGTTTAACTTGTCCCTAAGGTTGTAAAAAAATTGTGTCTACATAAGCATCCTTTCCATGTGAATAGACCGTGAGGCCTCTGATAGAGAAAGTGAGTAGAAAAAGAGAGAAGGAGATGCGGGTAAAGGTCAACTGGACTAGACTGGAGACTGGAGAAGAGTAACAAATCGTCTGTCATCTTAAACCAGCCTTTTAGATCTAGATGAATCCAGTCAACAACAGCAGCCGGTCAGACAGAAAGCCAATCTGCCATCATTCTCATGTAAACACCGTCCCTGCATCCACTCAATAACACTCTTACATATTTCACTCAGATGAGATGAGAGAGAGAGAGCTGTAAGAAAGACAGACAGTCTTAAATAAGAAAACCAGCAAGTTAGAGAGAGAGAGAGAGAAGGGTGCGAGAGATCAAAAACGGTCTAAAACAGGCCTATCACACGAGCAGTTAGGCTCGATAAGATTCATACTCTCAGATTGCTGATGGCGATCAGTGTGTGGGGGTCAGTCTTTGGCCACTCAAGCATTTCAGATGGGGCCGGGATAAGTGTCCAAATTAGCTTTTAGTGGCCCTGAACAGACAACGGCAGAAACCCAATCTGTGGGAAGCAAGGCCTGAATGCACGACTGTGTCGAATGAACAAGCCCCCTGCATGTGAAACTTTACATTCCTCCCCATTCACTAACACTGCATTTAGCATAGAGAGAGAGAGAGAGAGAGAGAGAGAGAGAGAGAGAGAGAGAGAGAGAGAGAGAGAGTAAAAGAAAGAAAAAAAATAAGGGACAGAGAGAGAGGGAGAGGTTACAGAGAAAAGAAAAAAAAGAGGTGAGATTTGGGCAGATATTTAACTGTGATGGTGATTTTATCACGTTTTAGTATCTCTCCCATTCACCTGGTATTTGGAAGGCTTGTTCATTTATGCACAAAATGTATGCTCTGCTCAAACAGTGCAAGAATTTGCTCAGAAGGAAAGTTAAGAGACTGGACTTCTTGCAACATTGATTAAATACTAGGCTAGCTACCTTTGAAAGGTTTGGGGTCAGTAAAAAATGTAAAAAAAAATTTAAACTTTATTTTATGCTCATCAAGAGCATAAAAATGTGAAATACTATCATCATTCAAAATAACATTTTAAATTTTCATATAATTTAAATAGAACACTCAACTCATCAGTGTCACATGATATTTTAGAAGTCATTCTAATATGCTGATTTGCTGCTCAATAAATATTTATTGTTATTATCAATGTTGAAAATAGCTGTGCTACTAATATTTTTAAAAGAACAGCATTTTGTTTTATAGTAATCTTTTTTTCAAAGAGACAATAGACAAAGGGTGACATTACTCTGTCTTTTAATAGACCAACATTACATCATTTTAACTAAAGTTTACACCAACGTAAGCGTCAAGTGTAGAAGCTCATGTAATGCATTCCAGTGGTTTATAAAAACGCATTAAAACATGTTCTTTCATAATGCCATAAGGTAAAGCAAACCGGCCTGGAGAAGATAGCACATGTCCAGTATGAAGAGTATCATTTCAAATGTAAAATCTGATACATGACTGGATGTTTGCCCTCAAGAAATAAAGACAGAACCACTGCATATGTCTTTCTCCAAAATTCTCTTCCCCTTGCCTTTCTCAGAACACACTTACAGGTGTGTGGGTCTATAGTCAATACCGATCGAGGAAGATAAGCGACTTGGAACGATTTAGGCAACCAAACTCTTATTTTAACTATTACAAGACATAACTGGTAAAAACCGGTCTCATGTCAGTAGACAAGAGCAACGTATCAGCAACAAGTATACCTCTATTCAAGCAGTCCAACTTTATGCATCCTGGAGGCCTTTCAGCTCACACCTGAGCCTGTTTTACTCTCAGCTCCCACAAAAGGCTGTGTTTACTTCCATTACTTCAATCTCTCTATCTATCTCTCACACACACTCTCTCTATCTCTTTCTCTCTCCTTCTTTCACGCCAGGGGCTGAGATGGGTGGAGAGATATAGTGAGAAAACACTGAGAAAAAGAAAAGGGCCACGTTTCTTTCACAGAGAGATGGTGGGGCCACAGAAACTGATAAAGCAAGTGGAGGCATTGAAAAAGGTGTAAGGAGAAATCCAAGGAACAAAGTCTTTCAATGCCATTCCTGTAACATTAAAAGCAAAGCGTGACATAGCTAGAAAGGGTGTTGCAGCTAGAACTGATTCAGTTTCAACATTGTTTTATAAAATAGTTTAAAAACACACAGACACACATACACAAACTCCCTACCTGTACTGAGAGAGCAAGAAGCCCCCGATTGATGAGCCACAGATGGAAAACGCCATGGCAACCACCCCGTTCCACACCCCGAGCTCTCTGGCTGTCATGTGGTGGTCCAGCAGGAAGAGAGGAAACATGGTGACAGCCCCCTGTTCACCTGTAAAATATTAGATTACATCAGCACATACACAAAGTTCAACAAGTGTAAATGCTCTTTTCTCTGAGCTTCAGATAGAGATAAAAAAAGACCAACTGACCGGATTATTGAAAATGTGCTGGATTCTTATCACATTGGATCAGAATTTTCTCAAAACAACTCCTGATAATATACAAACTTAGTCAAAACAAAACACTTCTTATCTGAGAATGGGACAAAAATTCTAACCTGAGAAGAGGCCATGTTTTCGCACTTTAGTCCTTAAAGGATCAGTGCCTGAATTGCCTTCCAGTGTTTTTTTATTTATTTTTTTTGTGAGAGATTGTCACTTAAACTCAGACAAATGTGACAAAAACAAAAGATGGCAGTGAAAATGCTGCCGTTACATTGCGCAGAGTCCTGCGTCGCTGCATGATAGCGTTTGCACAGAGGCCTTGGTAACCCACCGCCGTGTATTATTTAACGGCATTGTCATTATTTATGGAGTCTGCCTTCAGTTCGACAGCGAGACAGCCCGCTGAATGACAGCTCTGAGAGCGCCGTCAAAAAGAAACTGCGCTTCCGGGGTCCCCCGGATGAAACCGGTGAGAAACAAAAAACAGAAATTCAAATCAAAAATCAGTCGTTTCTCTCGGAGTTCTTTTACGGTCGCTGACAGCACCACGTGAACGCTTTGACATTGCTTTCTTTGTGAGGAACTGAGTCTGACAGTAGAACTAAATCTCTAAAAGATGTTGTAAAGTCTGTAATGTGATGGCAACAATGAACAATGGGATTAATTTTTCACATTCAGCACATCTTTTCCTCATATAATGCAGCTATAATGTATGCCACCCAGGTCCAATGCGTTCAAAGAATAAGGATGCAGTTTTACATAAGGTTGAACACATAAAAGCCAGTCACATTCGCTTTGTAGTTTGCACACAAAGCATTAAAAACTACTTGTTACTTTGCATATTATGTTTTGACTAAAGCCAAAATAAACAGTTACAGCCTAATTCTTGAGAAAATCTGGCAAAGTTCCAGCATAGCCATAATTAATTTGAAGACTACAGTAACCTGACCACAGGTAGAACCACAGAGGCCACTCATTACCATAGTAAAATCAAAAAGGCTTCTAAACTGCACTTAAAGGGGTCACATGATGCAATTTAAATTTTTCCTTTCTCTTTGGAGTGTTACAAGTTCTTGGTGCATAAATAAGATCTGTAAAGCAGCAAAGACTAAAGTCTCAAATCCAAAGATATATTCTTTATAAAAGTTAAGAGTCAACCATGCCTACCTAACACGCCACCCCATGTCTACGTCACGATGTGGAAAGATTTACATCTGGGCCACCCAGATGTTCACGCAATGAAAGAAGATGTAACTTTTATTGTCGCCGTTGCCATCGCCATCCTATCATGGAGACATTGTGTGTGTTAGTGCTGTTAGTGGTTAAGTTGTAGTTACAACACGTTTCTGAACAGTTCAACCCAAATATTCAGATGTGTGCAGTGCATTTTAAGGAGGATGAGGACTGTTTCTTGTGAGAAAAAGGACAGTCTGGTGTTTCTGACTCACAATCTGTAATTTAAAGAATTTACCACTTATGATTCAAACACAAGTTTTAAGCAGAGTAGAATTTGGCGTATCTCTAATCACAAATGCAGACATGGTTTTGTGTTTACACGGCGCAATACACAACACAACATGTAAAAAAGACAGTATAAGTCATTATAATCAGTAGGGGTGGGAAAAAAAAAATCGATATTGCAATATATTGTTGTGCTCTCTGTCGCAATAAATAATCGATACACTAACGCCCAATATCGATATTTTATTACAACACAAAATGATTAATTTACCCGTTGTCAGTGTCACTGTCACTACCCAATATCTACCATTCTGTTTGCGGGGGGCGCTGTTCGAGTAAATAGGGGTAAAGTGGTGCAAACAGCGGCCGGTGAAGAACACAAGTTAACTAACAACAACAGAGAATTGCAGAAAAAAAGAGAAGCGAGAAGAATGGCGGAAAACAATAAAAAACTAATCAAAGACCCACCCGCTAGTTTCCACTCTAAAGTGTGGAGACACTTCGGGTTTTACGAGACAGTCGACGGAAAGGCACTGGATAAAGACTATGCAATCTGCAAGAACTGCTTTGCAAAGATAAAATATAACAGCAACACTACGAATCTACAAATGCACCTCGTTCGCTATCACGGTGAACTACTCTCAGGTGATCAGTCAGCCGACTTCAGCTTCTTCAAAACAAAGCTCCCCTTTGGGTCGCCGAGGGCACAGAGTATCACTGAGTCCATCGCCGAATTTATTTGCAAGGACCTTCGCCCTTACAGCGTGGTCGAGAATGATGGATTTTGCAGAATGTTGACAACACTGGAACCGAGATACGAGATACAGAGTCGACAGCACTTTACAGACAAAGTCATCCCTGCATTGTATGCAGATACCAGAGCCAAAGTGGAGGGTGCGCTCCGGTCTGCTAAACGAGTTGCACTAACCTGTGCTGGTTGGACGTCAAGGGCCACAGAGTCCTTCACATGTTAATGTTCATGTTGTTTTGTAATGTTCATGCACTTTTATCTGTCTAGATGTACAATGTTTACATTTAAGACCAGGAGGCAGTGAGTTATTATGCAAATGCATATTTCTTTGCACAATGTTGGAAATGTTGGCATTAATAAATGCATAAAATTTCCTTATTGCTTCTTTTTCTTTTCAGTCACATATATCGTGATATATCGTTGATGAAATTTCTTCCAATATATTGAATATCGTAGATATTGCGAATCGTGATATCATATCGTGGACCACATATCGCCACAGAATTGAATCGTGAGGTACCTGTATCGTCCCACCCCTAATAATCAGTATTTATGTCCCCACTGGATGCAACAAATGCTTCGTTTATAATGGGTTTTATTTTTTTTTTGTCTTGTCGCACCGTGACAGACAGCATCACAGTATGGTAAGGTACGTAACATTTCCATCCAGCGCTTGAGGAATTCGGCCAATAACAACACAATGGATAGCTGGCCAATCAGAGCACACCTCGCATTTCAGAAGCAACAATAATGTACATTATGTGGAAAATAATGTGTTTTTTAAACCTAATGCATAAACACATTGCATTACACCAAATACACAACATAATGTTCTTTTTAGCATTGTCATACGACCCCTTTATACAGGTGAATCTCAATAAATTAGAATGTCATGGAAAAGTTCATTTATTTCAGTAATTAAACTCAAATAGTGAAACTCGCGTATTAAACAAATTCAATGCACATAGACTGAAGTAGTTTAAATCTTTGGTTCTTTTAATTGTGATGATTTTGGCTCACATTTAACAGAAACCCACCAATTCTCAAAATCTCAACAAATTAGAATATGGTGACATGCCAATCAGCTAATCAACTCAAAACACCTGCAAAGGTTTCCTGAGCCTTCAAAATGGTCTCTCAGCTTGGTTCACTAGGCTTCACAATCATGGGGAAGACTGCTGATCTGACAGTTGTCCAGAAGATGATCATTGACACCCTTCACAAGGTGGGCAAGCCACAAACATTCATTGCCAAAGAAGCAGGCTGTTCACAGAGTGCTGTATCAAAGCATGTTAACGGAAAGTTGAGTGGAAGGAAAAAGTGTGGAAGAAAGAGATGCACAACCAACCAAGACAACCGCAGCCTTATGAGGATTGTCAAGTAAAATTATTTAAAAGGAATACTGCAGAACAAACAGTGTTCATTGTGTCAACATGGTAGTGTAAATGCACACAAAATACCAAAGATTATCAATAAACAGTTCATATTCTGCAGATTTTCTCATATGTGCAGTCTGGAAATGTGCTTCAACGTTGTGCCTCAGTCTTTTTTTTTCTCCTACGCTGATTCAGACTAATTATTTTTTTAAGCAGGGACTGAAAACAAACAACAAGGCTGCTTATTTATTTCTATAAATAATCTCAAGAGCAACAATTGTCCATTTCATATGGGATTTCATTAGACATCCACAAAAACACAGAGGAGGAAAGCAGAAGAGGGGAGGCACTGGGAGGAGAAAGAGGGAGAGAGAGAGTGAGACAGAGAGAGAGTGGGGAGAGATGCTGTATCAGTTCACCTCGGTTAACAACGAGAGATAATGGGGAACAGATGAAGACAAAAACGGAAAACAGATTCAGGAAGAGACGGATCGATTATGCAAGTCTCAAAAAGCAAACAAAAGCACCATAAAGTATGTGTTATTTTTGTATTTGCTGGAGTTCTTCCCTTCCATTAAAGTTGTTAACTGTCAGTGAGTTAAATTTGAGAAACAATTCAGTCTAATTAATGGACAAATCAATGAGATGGGTTTTATAAATTACATCAACCGATTCACTGTAAGTATCTAACTCAAAATTTCACTCAAAATTTAGCAGATATCTTCTCTCACAAACCCCCAAACAGCAAGACAGTCAAGAACTTTAGTGAATAATGATTTACTTTTCAGTCTTTTCGTCACACTATTATAGAAGGTTTGCAATACAGTGGATCATTAGGACTTTTTTTTTTTTTTTTGCATTAAAACAAAGAAAGTCCAGGATATTCTCCAAATATTCTTTTTTTGTGCGCCACAGAACATAGAAAGCCATACAGCTTTGGAGCAACATGAGGATGCAATGAAAAACAACACTTTTACTAATCTTCAAAAGTGTGTGAGAGCCAACGAGTGTGAGATGCTGACTAAAAGCAGCAGTATGATAAATCTCAAAGTCCCCAGTGTCTTTAGCATGGGAACAGCCTGAGGATCCTGGGCCCCTCCCAGTTCATGTAGGTTACCGTGCTGTGTGTATCTGCATCTATGTGTACTTGAGCAGGTCACACAACTCCATTGTAAATGCACCTCAACCAACGACAAGCCCCATACCAAGTCTCTACGGACCTCTGAGGTTATAATCTGCAAAGGTCTAGGTTATTCCCTTTACATTCTGGGACACAATGACATAATTGTTTGGATGAAACAAAAGCATCGAGGAATATCACTTGCACCGTTAACTATGTGAATGCGAGCAAAGATACAGTGGTATGGATAGGGAACAGAGACGCAGCCTATTCAAAGTGTGATGTACTGTAAGCTCACATATCTAAACAGAATGCTTTTTAATGTTCACACCCGAGTTACACAATGGTCCAGACAATGGGAAAACAATGTAGGTCAACTAAAAGACATCACATACTTTTACTCATCTTCTTTCTTTGGAATTTCTGTGTTCTCCATCACTCTCTACTCACGCGCTTTCTCATACCCGATGCCCCCTGTGCCTAACCATCTCTCTCGCTCTCTTTGACTCTCTCTCATAGTTGACCATGTGGTGGGTGTTCATTAATTCATCCCCCCTGCAGTCCTCTGCGTTCCCTCTGGAAAATATTTGCCTCCTGTTCGCATCACCCCTTCACCCCTCCATGCACTACTCCGTTCCCTTGCCCCTGCTGTGCAGGACAGAGGGAGGGCAGCATCAGGGGATATTCATGCATCTATGTGTGTATGAGTGTGTGCTATGTATATATACAGCTGGAGAAAGACAGCGAGACACAGAGAAAACCTGGCATTCTACTTCTATAGAGAATCCAACTTTAAACCCCCAGAAGTACACTCCCACCTCCAGCTGGACTCTTCCCAAGGAAGCTCCACGTCTGGCCCAATCCCAGCCCCCTCCATCCCACCAATGTCCACCCCCACACCAAACACCCTTTATTAACGCCTGGGCTGAAATAACTTATATATAACACATTTTGGTAACAATCTGTGATGCAATACAAGCACTAGATGACATGAAACAACATTAAGTGTAGTGCAATTGATTTGTCTTCTTAGTGAGACACTTACTTTATTTTACAGTCCAATAAACACTGTATTAAAAAAAGTTAATAAGGAATTATGTTTTGTGAACTCCTATGTAATATTTATGTTCATATAAAGCTAAATGAGAAGCAAGCAATAAATGAAAAAAGGCAAACGTCCATTTAAAGGCATGTTGCATTCCAAGCACAGACTTATGACTATAACTTCACCATAAACGTGCATTTAAAAATAATTTTATAGCTTATTGAAATTTATTGATAAACAATTTTCTTAAATAAATACTTTTGTTGTTTTTTTCCAGAAAAAAATTTACACACTCCTAAAAAAAATTAAATTTACTTGAGAAACTAAACAGCATAAAATATTAAGACGTATTTTTTAGGTAATAAATCCTGAATTATTCTTGAAAGTTTAATTTCTTATCCCATTGGCGAATTGGTATTTTTCTTTTTTCTTTTTTTTTGCATTAAGCATAAACTGCACAAAGGACTGTTCGATTTGTGATAAAAATGTTAACGAGAATAAAAAATGGAAAAGGAAAAACAAACAATTATTATTTTACGCAAATTAGATGCAAGTACATGTTTCTTACTTTAAATATGTTTATATTTGCTGAAACCCAAGACACAAATACTACATATAGTAAGTATAGTTTTTAAGAAAATTGTGTTTTGCAATTTACTTGCACACAGATGTTAGTGCATTAGTAAACTAGTTTGTGTTCTGTTTAATAGTGATTATGATGATGATCGGAGGAGAAACCTTATAAAACAGATTAAGAGGGGGGCTTCCACATGTCCTGTCTGCTTTTGTCTGCTGAAGCTCATCCGATTACAATGCCAAATCTCTCTCTCTTTGCCAGAGACACATCCACATGATACACAAAACTTGGTTTTCTGATTAAATTGTTCTGAAAAACATACAACACTTAAATGAAGTGACACAAACAAAATACATTAACATAAACAGTGCAGCACATATTTATGTATTCAGTTTTCAATAAGAAATATCACAGAGACACAAAGAGACTCTAATCCAGACATAATCCCCTTCTGGTGCTAAACACCACATTCAGCTCATTGAAAGTGATTCATTAGCTGCTATTTACAGTATGTCTATATTCTTTGATTCAGATCATGCACAGAAGTTGGGCTTGTGGTTAAACGCTGGTGCAAAACTAAATGAAAGACTTCAATATCAGTTCCAGTGTACAGACATTCTGAAATGAACTGGGTGACCAAACTGTGTATGGTTCCTGATGTTTAGTGGTTTTAAAATCTTTGAGCATAATGTGACCGTGAGCATGGAAAAGGACGAGACTGCCATCTTGTGGAAAAACAACACATTACCATGACTTAGTTTCAAGTTCATGGTCAACTTATTCAACCAATTATAGATGTACTTTAAGATCTCCAAATAATTTAAATCAACCCGTCTGATGTCGAATTATGCAAATATCTTACCTAGTTTGTAAGTGAGAACGTAGAACATTGTCCATGGCGTTCCTGGCACAGACAAGAGCTTCCTCCACACCTTCCATGGCTGCATCACATCCTTTGACCCTCTCCGTCCTTCTCCCTGTCCCCGCGGAGACTCTCCATCCAACACCGGGGCACCCCACACGAACAGAGCAACACCACCGTACACGCAAGCCAGCAGGGTGAACATCCACCCCCAGCCTGCAACATCAATCACAGCCAGGAGCCCCCCTCCAGCAAAGACAGACCCAGCTTTATACCCCACCACCTGCACGGTGTTTCCTAGACCCAGCTCCCCCTGACCCCTGAGTAGCCGCACGGCCGACCCGTCCGCCGCAATGTCCTGCACTGATGCCAGCAGGTTCATAGCGAGCAGGGAGCCAGCTACGCCCATGTACTGAACATCAGGTGAGATGGTAGCGCTCACCAAACAGGTGAGGGCCAGACCAGCCACTGTGCCCACTAACCAGCAGCGCTTGGTGCCAGTTCGGTCCACCAGAGGGGCCCAGAACACCTTGAGCACCCAGGGGAAATAGAGGATTTTGGTGAGGCTGATGTTGGTGAGGGAGTGGCCAGCACCACGCAGGTACACCGGGAGCAAAGACGACTGCAGGCCATACGGAATGCCCTGGATGAAATAAAGGAGACCCAGGAACACCAGTTTGTCGTTCATCATTGAGAAAGTCGGGTTTGGGGAGCCTCAGCTCATTGTTGTACTCTGTAATCAACACAAGCAGAGTGTTTGACATGGACTTGTCAACATAAGTTAGCATAATGATTTCAATTTAAGACGTTTCTAATCAAGACAAGACAGCACAAAATTTGAACTAACAGATAACCTCATACTTTCCCAGTTGATTGATTACAGTACATTAAAACGAATTAAATATGCACATATTTGCATACATTTCAAGAACAGAAATATGAACACTGGATAAAAACAGGTTTTCACAATAATTTTGTTGATATACAGTATTAAGAGTTAAGGGCTTTTACAGAGGGGATTTGGGATATCTTTTTTCACTCAGTGAATCAGGGAATACTGTCAACATCCAGAAAAAAGAAAAGAAAAAAAAACTTATAGGAATAATACTGGAAAGTCTGGCGTATGGTAGTGCTATTGAAGGGAATGTTTCGGGTAGTTTGTTTCTCATGGTTTCTACAATGACATTTCTTCTCATTTTGAGGAAATGCCTTTTAAAGATATGTATTGTATTTGAAACCAGAAGCAAATAGATAAAATGTACCAAGGTAAACACACATGTATCATGGATGTTTACTTTCCGCTAGTTTGAATGAAGACATGTTAAAATAGACCCAAACCATAGCTGCATGGTTATTGCCAGTAGTACGTTACCTTTCCTTAAAAACACAAACCAACATTGCAAAGAGTGCCGAGTGGTTCATTCATTTACTGCACGTCATTCATTAATGACATAAAATAATATCACAGCTGGATATAACTGATAAAACTAAAGCAAGCGTCATTAGATATTTTTTCATATAACGTTATATTTTGAAAGCTAACGTTACTACGTTAGACATTAAAATAGAAATAATAGAGATTTAAATATTCAATGACGATTTCATTTATAGTCATAAGCAGTCCATTACTGTCAACATATGCTCGAGGCACTTGAGGGAGACTAACAATTAGGTTTAAGAACCACGCAAACTATGTATATAGAAATGTGCAAATTAGTACAGCAAATATCTTACTGTATTTACAGGTAAACGTCTCTGTCACCCGCTGTGATCGATGCAGCATAACCTCTATTTTCCAACCCTCGGTACTTCCGCGGGAGCGACTGACGTAACGCACTCTTTCAACTAATCAGCATAGATCTCCTGAGCCACTAAATCAACAGCGCCACCCGTCATTACAGCGGTACTGCAGCGTATGACATTAGGAATGTAAGAAATCGCGCCATCCCGTCTCAAACTTCATCTTTTACCTACAACTCCCATTGTTCCAGTCGAACACGTTTCTGACACACATTCTTCTTCTTCTTCTTCTTCTTCTTCTTCTTCTTACTTTTTACGGCGGATCGCAGACAGATATGTGCATTACCGCCACCTATCTTGGAAATGGACCATTAACACTTCCTATACTATAACCTCTCACCAACATAACACCCTTTATTTACCCGCACAGAGGCTTCATAGAGTTTCATCCGGCGCTGCGTGTTCAGCTCCTCCGTCCACTCTCAGCCCCCATGACAGGAAAAAAAAAAAAAAAAAAACACACCCTAATTTAAATGCGCTTATTTAACCCAGTATTTCCCAAATATTCTACCATTAGATTTATTATACTCCTATCTGACATTAATACATTTTGAATTGTAACCTTAACTCCTATATTATTTAATTCCTCCTTCAACTCTTTCCTTTCAACATTATATCTCCTACAGTGAATTACTACATGCTCAACTGTTTCACTAACTTCACATGCCTCACATAAATCTGTTGGACTCTTACCTATTAAATGCAATGTACTATTCAATCTTGTATGCCCCAATCTTAATCTTGTAATCATATTCTCCTCATACCTACGCCTACCTGATACTCTTCCTTTACCCACTATTGGCTCTATTTGATGCATATGTCTACCTTTTATTTCATTATCCCAATATTGCTGCCATATTTTCAGAATATTCTTTTTAATAATTGACTTAATTTCTGACCTACTAAATAAAATATCTATTTAGTATATCTACTATATCTCTTTCTATTGCCTTTTTTGCTAATGCATCAGCCTCCTCATTACCTCTCAACCCAATATGTGCTGGAACCCACAAAAACTGTACTTCTAAACTAGCTTGTTTGATTGAATATAACTCTTGAATTATCTCTATTACCATATCCTGTCTGGTTTCTGACTTCATCTCCTTCAAACTTATTAGAACTGAACTACAATCTGAACATATTACTGCCTTGGATATTTTAACTTCCCTAATCCACCTTATTGCCATAATTATTGCAAACATCTCTCCAGTATACACCGATAAACAATCTGATATCCTTTTATTCTTATACACTTTAACCTTTGGAATAATGAATGCTGAACCCACATGATCAGTTTTTGGATCCTTTGAAGCATCTGTAAAAATGTGCATATATTCCCCATATCTTGACCCAATATACTCCCTTACATTATATACTTCTATTTCATATGAACCTTCCTTTTGTCTTTTTTCTAATAAACTTAAATCTACTTCTGGTTGGGGCATAACCCATAATGGTACTGGAGATAAAGGAATTATTGGAGCATATCCAACCTCCTCCAATCTCATATCTCGAACTAATTTCCCCACACTCCATCCAAAACTATTACACTCTCTCTTCTCATGTTCCCAACTAGGACTCATTACTTTCCTTGTTGGATGATCTTCTCTCTGTCCTCTCAAATTTGCCCAATAAGATGCCATTAATTGCTGTCTTCTTATCTGCAAAGGCATTTCACCCATCTCTACCTGAAGAGCCGAAACTGGAGAAGTTGGATATGCTCCGCAGCAAATTCTTAATGCTTGAGATTGAATTCTTTCTATTTTAACTAAATGAGATTTATTTGCAGAACCATATACAATACAACCATAATCCATTATAGATCTTATCATAGATATATATATAGTTTTTAAAGCCAATCTATCTGCTCCCCATTCCTGACCTGAAATACATCTCATTACATTCACAACTCGCTTACATCTTCCGACCATTTTCTCAATATGCTCTTTCCAAGTTAATCTAGTATCAAACCAAACTCCTAGAAATCTTACTGTACTTACACGCTCTAACTCTTTTTTGGATAATTTTAACTTAACATCCATATTCCTCCTCATTTTAGTAAAAACTATTATTTTTGTCTTTTCCACTGAAAACTTAAAACCATTTTCCCCTGACCACTTTTCTACTCCATTTAGCGCACATTGCATTTTCTTTATGTTATACTCTATATTCTTTCCTCTAAACCAGATAGCCCCATCATCAGCAAACAATGATTTCCCCATACTTCTATCAATCCTTGAAAAAACATCATTTATCATAATAATAAATAAAAGTGGACTTATTACAATGCCCTGAGGTGTACCATTATCAATTATTCCACTTGAAGATATAGCTCCACCCACCTTTACTCTAATACTTCTTCCAATTAAAAACTCTTTAATCCAATTATACATTCTTCCTTTTATACTCATCTTCTGTAACTTTATTAGTAACCCCTCTTTCCACAACATATCATAGGCCTTTTCTATATCAAAGAAAACTGCAATTACACTTTCCTTATTTATAAATGCCTTTCTTATTTCATCTTCTAATAATACTATTGGATCCATAGTCCCTCTACCACACCTAAACCCACTTTGATAAGAAGAAAACCAGTTCATTTTTTCCAAATGATAAGTCAATCTATCTGTTACCATTCTCTCCATTACCTTACATAATTGAGAAGTTAAAGCTATTGGACGATAATTTATAGGATTACTTGGATCTTTCCCAGGCTTTTTAATAGGTATAATTAATGCCTCCTTCCAACTTTGGGGAATTATACCTTCCATCCATACTCTATTATAAAATGTTAAAATCACTTCCAAAGAAATTTCACTAAAATGCTTCATCATGCAGTAACTAATTCCATCCCCTCCTGTAGTAGATTGTTTCATTCTTCTTACTGCATTCTTTAATTCACTCATAGAAAATGATACATCTAACAAATTATCTTCAGCCTCCTTTTTCTTCTTTATTTCAGAATATTCCTTCATCACACACTCTCTCATTTTCTTACTCTGTTCTGTCAAATTCTCTGAGCTATTTACTTTAATAAATGCCTTTAAAAACATTTCCACTTTATCCTCATCCTCCACAGCTATTTCTCCCTCCATACTTAAAACTGGATATCCATTACTCTTTTGAATCCCTTTCATTTTCTTAATCATGCCCCATATCTCCTCTACTGGTGTATTCTTCCCTATTTCATCACAATAAGCCATCCAATACTCTTTCTTAGTTTTCCTTACAATCTTCCTTACCTCAGCTTGTGCTTTTTTATACTCTATTAAATCTTGAAAATTATGTGTTTTCTTAACTATCCTTAATGCTTTCCTTTTCCTTCTTATTGCACTTGCACACTCTTCATTCCACCACGGAACTATCTTATTCTTCCTACCTCCTTTCCCTTTTGGTATATATTTATTTGCTGCTCCTTGAATGGCATTAACAATATCATCACTTATCACTTCTACAGATCTATCTGATTCTATTATAATATTCTTTAATCCCTCTTCGCTCAGACTCATGAATTCTTCCCAATTTGCTTTATCAAACCTCCATCTACCAATATTTCCTTGACTCACCTTACTTCCTCTCACATTTACACTAACATATATCATTATTGGATAGTGATCACTTCCAATAGTATCTTGTCGCAATATTTCCCACTCAGCACTCCCTGCAAATGAATCAGACACCATTGTTAGATCTAGCACAGACTCTTTACCTGTAGCCACATCTACTCTAGTACTACCCCCATCATTCAGACATACCAAATTCCTCTGATCTATCACATCTTCCAACACCACTCCATTACAATCTGTCACTACACCTCCCCATAACATACTCTGTGCATTAAAATCCCCACACCAAATTACCCTTTCTTCATTAAGACCCTCTATTTGTTCTAACTCACTCAACACTAATTTCTTACAAGGATTATAAAAGTTTATTATTACATACTTTTTTCCATTCACCCATACCTCCACTACAACATATTCTTGTGCTACACCTTTGCCTAATGATCTATATTGCATTCCTTCCTTAATCAGAGTAATACACCCTCCACCATTACCCTCCTCTCGGTCTCTCCTCTCACTCACATATCCTTTAATAACAAAATCAAATCTAGGTTTAAGCCATGACTCTTGTATACATATCAGATCCGGTTTAACTTCCATCTCATTAATAACACTTTTAAACTCCAATCCATTAGCCACAAGACTTCTCGCATTCCATTGTAAAATTAAAATCATCCTATCCAAACCATGCTTCCTGGCTTGACTGTGTCTCATTAATCAGCCCATCCCTAACCATTACCCATGTTATGTCCTTAACTCCCAAAAATCTCTCTGCTGCCTTGACTATAATTTGAATCTTAGCTGTCTTCTTTTCAGTTTGTGCAGTACAATTAATTACTTCAGCTATGAACAACAAGAAATTAACTTTACTTACAATCATTGTCTCTTCTGTAATCCTATCTTCCACCTCTGATGTTTCCTCACTTCTCCTCTCTTTTTGCACATCCCTCTCTCCCTTTCCTTCTCTTTATTCCTTGTATCAACCACTTTAACAGCTTCTGCATATGTTATATTTCTCTTAGCTCTCTCATTCTGTACCTCAATTACTCTCTTTCTCACCTCACATCCTCCATACGCAACACTATGATCCCCTCCACAGTTACAGCATTTTGGTCCTGCTCCTTCACATTTGCCATAATCATGCTCCCCCCCCCCACATCTTGCACATCGTTTCTTAGCCTTACACACCATAGCCACATGCCCGTATTTTTGACAATTATAACATCTTACAGGAGGGGGCACAAAAGGCCTTACTGAGTAACTGATAAATCCAAGCTTGACCTTATCCGGCAAAATTACTCCATCAAACCTAAGCTCCACCGAAAGGCTCTCCACTCTATTCCCTTCTCTGTTCATAAACAATCGCCCAGCACCCACTATTTTCCCTCCGTTGATATTACTTTTAAGTTCTTTCATAGATACTCCTAATGGCACTCCAGATATTACTCCACTTACCCACTGCCTCTGTCCTACAATCTTACTACTCACCACTTCCTGCTTACACATTACTTTAACTTTCAACATTTTCTTTCTTTGCTCTTCACTATTACAAACTATCATCAAATCTCCATTGCTTAACACTTTTGCAATCTTAATTTCTCCTACTACCTTCCTCAACTCTTTCGTTAATGCAATTGGACTTACCTTTTGTATTCCACCATCCTCTTTAAATTTCAATATTACCTTCAACTCATCCAAATTAGCATTCCTCACCTCCTGTTCATTTCCACTCTCACCTGAACTTCTTACCTCTATCTGATGTTTTTTCTTTCTTTTCTTTGTACCCACATCTTCCCTTAAGTCTATATTCCTCTCTTCTCCTGTCTTTCCTAACTCCATCTGATCATCTTCCACATCCGTATCATCAACACTAACTAGTGTCTCTGGTTCATTTCCATTATAATTCTTATATTGTGACATAATCGATTTCGCTGCGTTTGCCGCCATCCATCAAACAAAAATCTCCCCACGCTGTTTCCGGTGCGTCGGTTCCGAAGCGCCAAAAAACAGCCTGACACACAGTCTACGTCGTAATTTGTCTTTTATCATCCTCAATTCTTTGTGGTAATAGTTTCTATATACTGCAGATTTTAGTTTATAAACCCTCATTGCATGCATGGTAATTTTTTTTTGCTATCAAGTTATTTCATTGATAAACATAAAAGGCATCTTTATTCAAAAGTAATATAGCTTTTACTTGAATCAAGTGGTAATTATGATGCTATTTACTTTTACAATTATAATTTTTTTAAACATTGTTCACTTAAAAACACACGTTCACATCTGTTTTTATGACAGAGACTGCACAAGAGACATGAAATGATAAACAGATTTGAAAATGTTTTTCATTCTACTACAATTGTTTATATGGGTTGTATGATTCATACAGCTGGTGGGTCTTCGTTTGAATACATTAATTATTGACTCCAATTAATTCCCACACAAGGCTAGCAGGATCGTCTCATAGTCTCCTTTGGTGTCATCCTAAAACAAACAAAACAATCTTCAACGATAGAATCTATACAGTAGAACACAATTTATGTTTTGAGGAGTATAATGATGGTGATGATGATGATGATGATATTTAAAAATTGCTAACTGGGATTTACCTGGATGTCCTGGTAGAGGCTCTTGCCAAATTTATTCTGGTACTCTTGCTTGATTTTGGCCAAGTCAATCTCAGCACGGCCCACCATTATTCTGGTCAAGATCTTGCCTTTATAACCAGAGCCCTGTGAAAACACAAAGTCACACTTAGTGGTTCTTTTAGTTTTTAATTCATTTATATTCATATTTAAAACATTTGTCATGTTGTTTTAAAATTTAAAATGGAGCAATTAGATTGCCAGTTACACTTGCCTTCATTGCCAGATTTAGTTTTTCAGCAAAGAAAGCAGACTTGTTTCCAGCACATTTCACTGTTGAAAAGATAAGTCAAAGTGATAAGAAAAGATGAAAATATTTATTTTGGAAAGGTCATGCAAAAGACATCTTCTGTTTCAGAGCTTAAAATAACATTGTCATATTGCATACAGTAAAAAGAAACATTACAGTATGACAAGAATGCTATTTTAAATCTTAAAAAGGTATGGTACATCGAAGAGGATATGCAGCAAGTTTTCAGTGAAATTGCATGCGATTCCATTTTAAAATGCAGCATGTAATGCTAGTAACAGATATGAAGGTTTAAGCGTCTCACCAACAGCAATCAAGCACTGCTCAATATCACCCTTCAACTCCAGATCAATGGCTTTTGCAACATCCACTTTACTGTACTTGGAGTACAGCTGAAAAACTAAATATAAAAGAAAAAAAGGGCATAATCATCATCAGAATAGGTGGATTTTGAAAACAGGGAGGTGGAGGAAGTCAACCATACCTCTCCTCAGGTGACAAGCATTCCGTGAAGTGAGGATGTCAATGAACACGCCACAGTCTGTGCCTTTTCTTTTCTCTCCTGCCTCGTACAAGGCCTACAGGCAGAATCAGAGGTCAAACAACAAGTACATACAATGACCAACCACTTATACACAATACAAGTTTAATTACCCTGGCATCTTTGTCAGCCAACTCCTCTTGCACCGACTTGTCTTCACTTCTGGTAGCCTGCGAATTCAAATAAAAAGTTTAACAACGAGCAAAAGCACTTTGTGCCAATTCAAGTCATAAATCCCTCTCTTAGTAAGTTGCAGAATCAGATGTGATGGACATCCAAAACATGCAGTAATGGGACGGGCAGAATCAAGAAACACTATAGGAGCAAAGCCAACCTTGCAGAGAGCAAGAAGGGCATTCCTGAAGTCTCCACTGGTCTCAGACTTGATTTCCGCCTCTAGATCCTTCTTATATTCTATAAATAGAAGTCACAAACAATTTTCATACAATATATACTGCATTCACATACCATAAACCACAAGTGTCTCTTGAAGGGCCACTGTCCTGCGGAGTTTAGATCCACCCCTAACTATACACACCTAAACCAGTCAAGCAAGATTGAAGACTGAAAATTTTCAGGCAGGTTCGTTGGGGCTAAACTCTGCAGACAGTTGGTCCTACAGGAGCAGGATTAACACTCATGCCATAAGCATATTTTAAAGGATAACTGGATGAAAACTAGCAATAATGATACCTTGTTTGTAAACCGGTTTAATCTCTCGGATCTCTTGATTAGTCCTAGAGGCCAAAATCTCAACAAGCGTTTCTTCATCTGTGCCCAAACCCTGAAGAGAAATAAACTTTAAATTATACAGCCCATGTCAAATCTTGTGTGTAAGAAGACACGCAGGTCTAGTGGTTGTCCATTAAAATATCCATCAGATGTGGAGTAAAAACATGAAGTTTCTCTATCCACAGTCTGAAAATAATGTTACCTTCATGGCACCTTTGAGCAGAAAGGCATCATACTGAGCTGGGGTCATCAACAGGGCCAGAACCACTTCTTCCAGCTCACCTTTAAGAGCAGCTTTCAAGTTTACATCCAGAGGCTGCGCAGAGGAAAATAAGTGGTTTAGGTGAGGGAGGATCCAAACAGCAAAAATGTGTTGATTTCAGGTCCAGTGAATGTGATACCTTGCCAATTGCTTGCTGGTAAGCGGCCTTGATTTGCTGGCGCTGGGCATTGCTCCTGCGGACCAGCGTTTCAATGATTGTGAGCTCATCCACACCTGAGAACAAAAACTTTTGTCAACGGAGCAAACAGATGCAGAATGCAAAGACGTACAAGTATTTTATTCATTCTTCCAAGATTCATGTACCAACCTTTGGTCTTAATAGCCTTGTCCAAGACAGTTGCATCCGCAGCTGCATTAAACTGAGGAAAGGGCTTCACTGTGCCCTGTCCCTCCTAAAGGCATGAGAGACACTTATTCAAATCCTTTAAATATAGCCTATGTAAAATTACAAACTGACTTACAGCAGACCAGTCTAAGAAGTCGATTTAATAAAAAAAAATAATAATAAATAAAAATAAAAAAAAAAATAGTTCAAGATGCACATTTTAGGAAAGAAACGCAGAAATAATCAACGGTCTTGCCCTTTAACAGAAGTAAAGTGGCTAGAATGGGGAGTGGAGTACATTCCTGTCGCTGACTCATTCAGTCCAGTGGGTTCAGATTCTCCAGAAAGTTGAAGAAACTTACTGTGATGTCTTGTGCGGTGTTGTCTTGAATGCCTTGATAGGAAAGCTGCTCAAGAAATTCCCGAATGAAGGACATTTTGGCACCTGGAAGTCAACAGCTAAACCTACAATACATGACGGAATGTTAAAATACATACAGTTTATCAAAAAGCAGAATCCTGTATTAAAAAAAAAAAAAAAAAAAAAAAACAGATTTAAAGTTGTCAGGAATAATGATCTACGTTCCCTAGCAGTTTTAATGAATTTTACAGGACGCACATGATTCAGCAACAGAACAGATCATTAAAGTCTGGCATGCGTCAGTCAAACAAACAAATACTGAAAACAACAGAATTGGCAAAACCAGGATATGGAATTCAGCTCGAAGTGTGGAAAGTTTAATAACTTCTTTAAGCGACACTATTGCACAACTTTGTTGCATAACTTTCATTAGCAACTTTTTCTTCATTTTTTAATCTTTTATTTTGCAGTAAACAAAAACAACGCTATCATAAATATGTATAGCTTATATTTACAAAAAAAAAAAAAAAATCCTGAAAGCACTATCGGAAGTTACACAACTTGTAAGAAGTAAAGAAAATCCCAGTTTCCCACTTACCAACACCGAATGCAGAGCAAGCGAGCAAGAGGAAAGTGTCCAGCTCTATTTATGCTCAGAGAACCACACCTAGCAACATCAGCTTAACTGTTGCGTTAGAGCTGGGCGTCAACTCAACCAGCCTGCTTTCTTCTTCCCATATATGGCACCCGCTTCGATGGTTAAAAAAATATATTAATGGGCTGCATATTGTAATGATTACGATTCGATTGATGGTGTGACGTCATTTCACCTAATTTATTGTTTGCTGTGAATTTGGAATGAGTACTTGGGTTCTCTTTTAAATGTGTGTTTAATAGAATATGACCAGTGTATGTAATCGGGATATTTAAGTGAGACAATGCCAAATGGCTGCTGTTGTTAATAAAAAGTGCATTCCTTGATAAATCTTGGTCTTGAGTGTGTTTTGAGTGCTTCTCCCGGACCAGACCGGGTTGAGATTAAAGGTGGTGGCAGAATAGGTGTTCGTCCGCATTACCAGTGGCCCCTAGTGGTGGCAAAATTTATTACAATATATATCTCTGATTTAAAAAAAAAATCATAGGCTGCATATCTCTTTCGCTCGCTCGCTCGCTCTCTCTCTTAAAGTTGCATCCAGTAATTTATTTAAAAAATAGGTTTTAAATCAAGAACACTGACGTCTGTTGCGTAATAAAAACTGATTTATTTCGCGTCATGGTAGGAGACATATTCAAGTGAGATCACATGACCATGCTTTAAGGGGATAAATTAATCGTGGCTCATTAGAATAATTGCAAAAATATTACATCAAGTCATACTGTACAGAATTCACAACCCGATTGACAAGCCTAGATTGACATGTCAGCCATGTATGAATAGTAAACCACAGACAGCCATTGTCTTACCTCATGCAACACTTGAATCTGACACTGGGTGCTGCTGAGTTTTCACAAATTCAAGGCATGTCTAGAGCAGGCTAGATAAAAATTGTGCAAAAAAAAAAACAGAATCGTGTAAATTGTGTCATTTAATTCCACTTAATTTAATTGTGTAAAACCAGAATTAAAATTTTCTGTGGGCATGCATGCATGCACGCACGCAGTAAACAAAGGCTGCAGCTGATCTAAAGTCTGGTGATTAAAAAAATAATAATCACAGACGGCTTTATCCCAAAGCATTGCAAACAATACAAAATAAAGTTAAAAAGATTATAATTAAAGTGAAAAATTAAGTTTAGAAATTAATACAGGAAAAAAAAAACAAATATGTAATCGAAAAATAAATTCAGGGCCAAAATTAATGAAAGTTTCATGGATTTGGTTTTTCAAGTTGTTTATTTATTTATTTTACTACTATTATTATACATCTACTTAGTTATTAATTTACATTTAAATTTCTGGTTTGTTTCCTCCACTTTACACAGGTCATGAGAAGATGATGTCTGATCATATGGTTCTCAATTCATGAAAAAAAGTAATACATTATTAAGGAAAGACAGTAATTCACAAACCTGACAGATGAGCACAATGCAGGTTTTCCATTAGCACTGTACTAAAGAGATAGACCTGTCTAGATCTAGTTACAATCTCTATCTCACACATTGGAAACCTGATGACAGTCTGCAACTTGTGTCGGCCATTCAAGCAAACTAATGCCACCTGAAACCGCATCCACTGAGGTTAATATTTAACAAGCGTTGAGAGTTTGGTTCCTCACAAAAACAAGCATCTTTCCAGTTGTTCTCTACTGTGTTTGGCGTCAAGGTCTTTCTACAACTAACCACAGTCAAGTGTCATTTTGAATCCAGGTAACCCCTCTGATTTACTAATTCCATATTTCTTTAATCTGATTTGTAAGTGATTAGTAATGATTTCACTGATTATCCTAATGTTTATATGTCTGATTCACCAAGATTTACTCAATGTAAGTTTTTTTTCTGTCTGTTATAGGCAGAGGTAGCTTTTGTTTACATAGTAAAAAGTGTTCACACCCTAACTGCTTAATCCTGGTTAACAAGTGGTAGCAAAATGCTTTTACACAAAAGGTTTACACTTTTTAATATCAAATACACTGGGGGATGATTTTACTTTTCTAATCAATAAATTCTGATGGATAGGGAACATAGAGACAATTCCTAAAATTTGTTGTGGAAAAGCTATCATTTAAGTTGCATATACCTTATTAAACAGCATTGCTCAGTTTGCATGTTTGAGAGTGTGAAGGAATCCTGATGGTGTTCTGTACAGCCACGTCTGAGTGTAACCTGCAAACAGTGTTTCAATGTATCATTGTGACATGTGTGCTTTGTACCATTTCAATTAAAACAGAGATACGAACACACTGGCATCATGTATGCCAATTCTGGAACAGAAAATGTGTCCATGTCTTTGAACTTTATGGGCAGGAAGTTGCGTAACCATACTGTTGTCCCAGCAACAAAACAACGTAAGTATATATCACATTCACACATGTGCCTACTCCTTCCGTTTATCTTGAGTTTGGTGTCATCAGACTCTAGTGTGTATATACAGTGTGTGTGTGTGTGTGTGTGTGTGTATATATATGTATATATATATATATATATATATATATATATATATATATATATATACACCGTATTTTCCGCACTATAAGGCGCACTTACAAGCCTTTAATTTAAATTAAATTGAATTATGCTTATAGTGCGGAAAATACGGTGTATATATATATATATATATATATATATATATATATACACACACACATTTCCCAAATACTCAGTAGTCTTTATCAATGTTCTGTTGTCCCTGTTAATGGGATGATTGCAAAATGTTATTAAATATTTTTTATGAGAGGATTAATTTCCAAAACCACACTGACTAAGAACATCAAATTTTCTTATATAAGGCTAAAACACAGTGTTCTCCTTCAATATCTCTAGGTGCCTGGGAGACCACTGACCTTTCTCGATATCAGGATGATTTAGTGGTCTCCACCCGAGCTGTACTTTCCCATCCCATTGTGTCATCAGAGGAACTGCCAGGCAGTATTCCTGATCTAAGAGAACAGGTTCAGTGGCGTAGACCATGTAACATCCATAATACACTCCTAGACCAGGATAGAGATAGAGGTGGGTTGAATGTTCCTATCACCTCCCAGAATCTAAATATAGCCTTAACTCTAAATATTGTCTAATATTTGTTTAGTATTTAAACTAACACCTAATCTTAATGACAAATGAATCTTAATATTATGTAGCTACAGTAACTTGATCTAATTTAACTTTTTACCTACTTCTGTAAACTTAATTTAAAGAAATTAAAAAGGCAGACAAACCATCCTGACATAAACCAAAAGAAAAAAAATATTTCTTTAAATGTTTCTTTTTTTTTCTTCTTTTAAGCAAGCACATCTGGAACAAGCGTTTCAACATGATGTTTATGCCACTGAAATTTTTACAGGAAGAAACTTCATTAAAAAAGTGAAAATAATCTGTGTTTAAGTACTTAAAGTCAAAGAAAATTCTGTCATCATTTACTCCAAATCTTCTCTCTCTCTCTCTCTCTTTTTTTTTTTTTTTTTTGGAATGCAAAAGAATGCTGGTAACCAAACAGTTTTGTGTCCCACTGACTTCAAATGTGGACAAAAAATATATGTGTGGAAGTCAGCCTAATGCTTGGTTACCAACATTCTTAAAAAAATCCCTTTGTGTTCCACAGACAAGTAAAAAAAAAAAAAATTGTACATGTTTGGATTAACACTACAGAATTTTCATTTTTGAGTGGACAAACTGAAGGTATAAATACAGAGGTGTTTTGGCATGTACAGACATGTTTAGGTAATTTAAAAGGTTTATTCAGTGCTATTGTGGAAATATTATGATGTTCATTTAATAAAGTGCATACAGTAATTACTTTGTGTTCAGCCCTTACTTAATTGCTTATTTATTTAAACACTTTAAACTGTTAATTTAGTTTTAAATAAATAAAATAATTATTAAATAATAATAAATTATAATTAAAAACTAAAATAATGTGTGTGTGTGTGTGTGTGTGTGTGTGTGTGTGTGTGTGTGTGCGTGTGTATAATGTATATGTAAACTGTAAAATTGAAATAATAATAATAATAGTAATAAAATTTAATGATAAAAATGTATAAACAAAAGATTTAACAAATTTTAAGATTTGAATGGTATTGTTTAATTGGATATGTGTTTGTTTATCTGACTATTTAACATAAATGACTCAATTACCAGTCTAGCTAATAAACCCTGTTACTGTACATTTACTGCACTCTGCACTCTGTCTGGAATATACTAGACAAAAGGCTGTCACTGATCCATGTAGAGGAAGTGCTTTGTAAGTTCCAGACTCCTCATCAGAGCCTGAAGAGTGAAGTGTCACTGTAACTGCATGTTAATATTTGAAGGTGCAGCCAAATGTGAGGTCTCATGGCTGAGGAAAGGTAGACTTAAATGGAATACGTTCAAACGCTGGATCGGCACAGACTGTCACCGTGGTCCAAAACGCAGTGGCCAAGGTAGGTCCCGCCAGTGAAGATTGGGCATACTTAAATTCCGATCAAAATTCATTAATTTCCTTCCAATTGTAATCACAGCACCCAATATGTCTTCTATGAGTGCAAGTGTAAGACATCTTGAAGATAAGGCTCCAGTGGATGTCAAGATGTTTATCCCATACGACTCTGCCAAGCTATGCATAACCCAAGTATGTAGATGTCACTCCTTCGTGGGCTATTCTGGTATTCTGCTTTTTTTTTTTTTGGTTATGTTATGTTTATGAATAGATATATCCATCAGATATAACCTAAGCCAATGTGTTTTGGTCAAGAACACATTATCCAAGAGTTTTGGTTTGGTTCTTGCACTAGTCACATGTCCATCACTCCCTCTGTTGTCCTGGGGCCATCTGATGTCATGTGATGTTGGTTCTTCAAGGCCCATTGATGACCACACATTACTGAACAACTCAAAACCTAGAATTCATACTAGTTCCTAAAAAGACAAATCTCAGCAGGTTCCAGGACACACCTTGTGTCATTTTTGTTTCGTTTGCCCAATGCAGAGCTGTTGGCATTAAAGAATGTACCCATTAAAGAAATTTTGTATGAAGGCAACTACACCAGTGTTTCCCAACATTTGACGTTGGTATCTTCATTAGTAAGGCTCAAGTGCCTCTTCATCAACACAAAACCATAAATGTACTTTAAAATTATACTAGACATTATTCGATATTACAATTAAATTTATTAAAGTGGCCACAATAATTCACTTTTTCACAAAAACTATTTTTAAAGTAGCTCAAAAAGTGGCTTTAAAATTATATCGTGGCTTAAAGGGTCTCGTTAAGTGGTTTTTTTTCTTCAAAAAAAGCTTTAATGGTGAACTTTTAATATGAAGTTTTAACAGTTCTAGGGGTTGATCATGTAAAAACCTGAAAAATAAAATGGCCACTATGTATTTCAGTGGTGACTGTTACCATACCAACAGATAGCAGATGATATGATTGCAATGAAGAGCAGACATCAGGAGATGATTCAAGAACTGGAGGAGAACTTTCTCGTTACATCACGAGAGAATCAGGTGATAAGCTTGTTTACTGATCATTCAGTAAGACAAATAATAAGGTGATTTTGGTGATTTTTAATGCTTAATTTATGTGTGCGTAGGAGAAAACAGCTCTTAAAATGAGAACGTATTACCAAAACAAGCTTAACACCCTGAAGAGAATCCTAGATATTTACCAGGAAAAAGTGATCAGAAAAAATGCATACTGGGAGGAGAAGTTCATGGTGAGTCACAAGCATCATTATTTTGGTTTTACCTCCTGCATTTTCCAAATTCTCATAGGCTTGAACATAGTAAATGTAATTATTAATTCCGGGATAAATTGAAACATGATGAAACGTGTACAGAATAGCAGTTTTATTAAATCTATTTTCTTAATTATTCTGTCCTATTCCTTTCATCTGGCTATTTTTACTGGGTAATATTTTATTTTCCTGGATCAGACACTAGAAGATCTAAATGAAAAACTTAAGGGGGAACACAAAATACTTAAGGAGAGGAACCAAAAAGACTTGGCCTCCTGGGATCAAGAAAAGGTATCAGACTGTGGTAACACACATACACACACATATGTGTGTGTTGTATATATTAATATTATAGAATTATAATAATATTAAGAGAGAGAGAGAGAGACTACTAGCATCATTGGAAACATTTACAGAACAAGATGATGGAATTGTTCTCCTCCCGACTGGACCTCCTTCACAACCACCAGGCTTCAAGTAAGAGCTGTATAATATTGTGTGCTGTTTCAGGATTAAAATGACAGATGTCAATGAAAGGTCAATATCCCTTGTGGATTGTTCAAATTCACTACCCTTTCGGTATATTCGGGATGAAAACATCCACTCAATTAAACTGCTGTAAAAATGTATCAGATTCATATATTTTTTTTCAATTTTTCAAAGTAATTGTGGCTGGATTTTTAAAAAACTTTTTAAAACAGTCTTGGGCATGTCAAAGATTAGTAGCAACATTGGCTTTGATGCATTTTTAGTTTTTGTGCAGCATTAGATTAAAATTTTTTCTCCCTAATTTGTTGTTGGTGGCTGTTTTTGCCCCATTGACTTCCATTATAACAACATTTTTTGATTGCAAAGCCATGACACCATATAATCATGCATTCTTGATTGTTTGTGGTTTTCCCTTTTGGGAAAATAAGATTTGTCACCAAAAATCATTCCATTAGCTCAAACACAGAGAAAGTTGTGGCCAAAATAAGACTCAACTTTACCCCCTAGTGGACGAAAACGTCCCCAACAACGCATAAGGGATATAAGTGATGAAAGATGTTTGAGCCTCTGTCTATTTAACAGCACTGCAGGAGCTGTATTTGGCCAGGGCAGAGATGGGGAAGGTGCAGGAGATGCTCGAGGCCTTTCAGGAGAAGAAAGAACCAGAAAACACATCTGAAGAAAAGGTAGGGAAATCAATAAAAACATCACTTCCAGGTTGAACTTGAACTTCATTCCGAGAGATTCCCTGAAAAGAGTCAGAAATCAAGACATGTTGTTGTATTTACCAGGCACTGATTTTTGCTGTGAGGGAATGTGTGATTTCTGTGAGACTGAACTCTGCTCTGTAAACAGGACAGTTGTGACTCAGATGTACCACTAGATGGAGCACAAGCTCGTCTGGAGATTTTGAAGGATAACCTCTTGAAGAGGGAGAGAGAGATCTCAAAGCTCATGGAAGGACAAGTGCATGTAACAGATCCTGTTGAACCGTCAGCATATGCTCGCCTCCTCAGTGCTGTTATTCAACAGGTTTGTAAAATATACTGAGTTTTGTTACACAACATTAATTGCACACAGTGATACCTCAAAAAGAAAACTGTGCTCTTTAAAATGAGGAATGCTACTTTTAACTTTAAAGTCTTGCCTACAATTTAATCATGACTGAACAAAACAGCTTTCTTGCATTGTTTACTCCAGGCTCATTACGTTTGTGCTGAGCTGACAGAGGCTAGACAACGGTTTGACCAAATGGCAGAGGACAACCAAAAAATTCTGGCAAAGATTAAAGAAAGTCTTGACCAAACAGTGGAAGAGTCCTGCCAGAAGAGCTACGAGGAACAAGAGGATGCACAGCAGAAAATGTGGGATCGTGGCATGGTTTCGTAAAAGTCAGAATATAGCTAAAGTTAAAACGATCAAACTTTGAATGTAAACATCTGCTAACTGAATCATACATGATTATTCAGGGCAGAGCCACAGATGGGGGACGAATCACAGGCCAGGTTACTCCATCATGAGGTCATACAGGTGGCTTTGGAGTGCATCAGAGCAGGGGCTAAACCAACTGTCATTGGTAAATATGATCAATTGATAACTATGCAAATGAATAGTATTCTCTTTTTGGATATGTAGCAATGGATATAGAAAAGAATCCCCACCCTTTAAAATAATCACATTTTGTTGCTTTAAAGGCTGAAGAACACAGTTTTTGTTTTATCCGGCTGTATTTACTTACAACTTATAACATCCAAGATATAACACCAACATGTCAGAAAAAAAAAGACAAAGAAAAAAAAAACAATCTCTGAGTTGGAAACAGGATCACCCCCTCCCTTAAAATGACTTGTATAATTAATCAGGTGTAGCTAATCAACTTCTCAATGTCACACAAAGCCATTTAATATTCCACTTTGATTTGCTGTGGCCATTTGAATTAGCTCAGTATGAAAAGAGCTTTCCTTGAACATTTCAGTCCCTGGTAGTGCACCTGAAGCAAGCAATCAACTATGGGTGGCAAGGCACTGTCAACAGTTCTCTGTGATAAAGTTGTGGATAGACACAAGTCAGGAGATGGATACAAAAAAAGGGTTGCAAGAAAAAAGCCACTCCTCAAGAAAGGCCACATGCAATCATGACTGAGCTTTGCCTAAATGCATCTTGAAGATTCTGAGTCTGATAAAATATTATTATTTGGCCTCAACACCAAACGATGAATGTCTTCCGATGGCCTAGTCAGAGCCCAGACTTAAACACCATTGAAAATCTGTGGAATGACTTAAAGACTGCAGTCCACAAACAGTCACTATCAAATTAGTATTATTAATTTTTGGCATTGTCATCCTTTATTACGATAGGACAGATCCTAACTGACAGGAAAGGTCTTTGAGTTGGGACTCAAACTCAGGATGCTCTATTGCAGCACCGATGTATGTTGGCACGCTGCCCACAAGGCTATCAGCTCTGACTGGTCACTCTCAAATTGAACTGAAATTCAGCAGTTCTGCAAAGAAGAGTGGGCAAATATAGCAAAGTCTAGATGTGCAGAGTTAGGCTGTAATTCAAGAAAAAGGTAGTTCAACAAAATACTGACATGAGAGGTAAACGTTTTCCAACTGAGTGATCGTTTTGTTTTTGTTTTTTCTGACTTGATGTCATATCTTTCATTTGGACGTTATAAGTTGCACTGAGTAAATACAGCTACTGTTCTTCTTCATTTCAGACTGCAAAGCAACAAAATGTGATTCTTTTAAAGGGGGTTGATTCTTTTCTATACCTACTGTATATAGCAAATTCTTTCTGTGTTATTCCTAGAGACTGACACGACTGAGGCATGGACAGCAGAGCTGGATGAAAGAGTCAGAGTATGGCACACACACTTTTATTCTGCACTCATTCTAACTCCATACTGACGTTTACTCTCTTTTTAGAAATTTGAAGAGGATTTCCGAAAGAATGGATTCTTAAATTCTGAAACTGATAAAAGTGTGGGGCAGCAGTTGTTGTTACTGCAAGCTGAGGTGACGGCAGCTAAGAAAAAAATATCTTTCGGTGTATAACCCAAACTAATATTAGACTCTCAAAAAATGTCTTAGCAATTTAAACTGCATGGAACGAGTTTTTCTTTTTTGCCATTTGTGGCCTCATCTTAATTGTCTGTCTCTCTAGTTGAAGCACATAAAAGATGAAAACAAGAAGATTATTGAAAACTACACAGCTGAAAGAACCTTGAGGAAGAAGTACTACAACATGGTGGAGGACATGAAAGGCACAGTATATAACAGTCATACAGTTTGACTAAAGACATAAAATGTCTTTATATATAGGAATTATTGCCAGATACAACATGAACTGGAATGCCCCTTTTGTGGGTATTTACTATTTATTCTGTGGCTTTGGGCCAAATATCTCCAAGACCATTGACTGCTATCCCAGACAATCTTTTTTGTTATTTTAAAGTTGTGTTCAAATCCAACAGTAATACAGTTGAATGCCAAAAAACTGAAAAGCAACTAGAGACTTTTTTTGTCCATGTAAGGTTTTTAATAAATTGCTAGGCTTAAATGTTTAAGATTCTTGATATCAACTCTAGTATTCAACATTTTGGGGTTTTAATGTTTTACAAAGAATTCTCTTATTCTCACCAAGGCGCCCTTTTCTTTATCAGATATACAGCGAAAATTTTGATAAAATAAAATATTATTACCATATTATTATTACAATAACTGTTTCTATTTTAAAATGTAATTTGTACCTGTGTTGACGAAGCTGAATGTTTAGCAGTCATTACTTTAGCAGTCTTCAGTGTCACATTTTGATGCTGCTATTATCAATGTTGAAACGAGGGTACTTGATATTTTGTGGAAATTATAGTACATATTTCTCTAGATTCTTTGATTAGTAGAAAGTTCAAAACAACAACACTTATTTGAAAGAAAATAATTTGTAACATAAATGTCTTTCCTGTCACTTTTGATCAATGTAATGCGTCTATGCTGAATAAAATCAGTAATTTCTATAAAAAAACGACTAATTCCAAATTTTAAAAGAATGAGGTGCAAATATCTGAACTCGCATTGAAAATCTGGGTTTATGACTACACCTGGAAAAGTTTGGCGTAGAATAAATCAATAAATGTAAGATTCTGCACTACCTCTAAGTCAGTAACCAAATAGGCTGTCTCTACAATTATGTTTGGTCTTGTACAGGTAAAATCAGAGTATTCTGTCGAATAAGGCCACTGACTCGTGCAGAGCAGGCAAAAAGATATCACATCATTGTCGCTTCTCTTGATGACTACTCTGTTATCCTGGAGACCCCTCGAGGACCTCGTGAGTTTCAGTTTGACAAGATCTTCAACCCAGAGTGCACGCAGGAGGAGGTTTTCACGGAGTCCAGTGGGTAAGTGTGATACCCAGACATACTTTACATTCACTTTGATGAAAAAGGATTTGAACTAAACTAAGATATTAAAATTAAATGAACAGCTCAATCAGAAGTTAAATTCTGTCATAATTCCCTTTATGATATGTACGATAGTAGAGCTGACGTCACCGACTTTGCAAAAAACAAACAACAACATGTCTTGAGAGTCTAAAAGCTTTCTCTGCGCTATGAAGCCTGTTAGAATGTAGTTAATAAGGCTAATTAGGTTTCAGAGGTCTTGACATGAGTGTGTAAATGATAACAAATTTGTATTTATTTTTATTTTTTTGTTTTGTTACAGTGAGACATTCTCTTAAAACAAACCAAATGTGAGATTTGTGCAGATTCCCCAAAGATGAAGATGCTAAGACACTCATTTTTCTTAGGCTGATCCAGTGTGCGATTGATGGATTTAACGTTTGCATTTTTGCATATGGCCATACGGGTTCAGGAAAAACCTTCACAATGGTTGGAGACAGAGATCGGAGGAACCCGGGAATCATTCCCAGAACGTTCACCAAGATCTTTGAGATCATCCAGGATAATGAGTCTAAATTTGAGTTTAAGGTACACTTAGTATGTGTTTCTTGAGCTGTGCTGATGTACAATGGTCCATAAACTCTTGTCTTTCTTTTGTCCGTCCTCAGGTTTCAGCCTACATGCTGGAGCTGTACAACGAGCGCCTACAGGATCTCTTTGTGACCCCCACTGAAGCTTTCAGCAAGCGAATCGAAATTAAGAGGGACAGAAAGGGGCTTGTGTTCATCCAGGGAGCAGAGACAAAAGAGGCAGCCAGCGCTGGCGAACTCTTTGCATTATTTGAGCAGGGCTGTGCAAACCGCCACATTGCAGCCACAAGTATGTGCTTAATGAAACTTTAAATGACTTCAGTTAAATGGTCTGGATTAATTGCTTTATTTACACTCCGTATGAATGCATGGTGAGAACATGATGACCCAGCACTGATGCCAACTTCATAACAAAGTTTAACATTACAGCTATCCATTGTAATTACGACTGTGAATTCTATTCACTTAACTGTAGGGGCTCCAAAGTCACAAAAATACATGCAGTTGCTTTAATACAGTCTCTGCGCATCATCAATGCACATTAACACAAGCAATTTTTACTGTAAAATTCATTTTGAGATATTTTCATTTTCATCATTTTGTAGAGATGAACGTAGAGAGTTCCCGCTCTCACCTGATCATTGGCATCATGATTGAGAGCCGGAATCTGACCAATGGGAGCGTGAGTTTCGGGAAGCTCAGTCTGGTGGACCTGGCAGGAAGTGAACGAGCAGCAAAAACTGGTGCCAAAGATGACCAGCTGAAGGTTGTTTGGAACAAATAAAATATAAGAGCTGATTTAACGTGGCCCCAAAAAGTTTTGAACAATATTGAACAAAAAGTAATTTTTCTGCTGTTATAGTGAACATGTAAAGAGGAATGCACTTGCACAAACAGACATAGTTTGACCATCAGAAACTGTGCAAATACTACTTGTCGTCTTGACTGTTGTTGTTTTTTTTTTACTTTGTAGCATCCTTAATATTTCTGTTAAGACATTTTTAAGAGTAACTCCAAGTACTTATTCTCCCCCACTTTTAATCCAGAATATTTTCATCCCCAACTTTTGTCTTGGATATTTTTCAAACACCTCTTACAAACAAACTGTTTTTTTTTCCGACATTTTGTGTATGTTTTTTTCCCCAGGAGGCAAACTCAATTAACAAATCTCTGAGTGCCCTTGGAGATGTCATTTCAGCTTTGTCGGTGGATCAGCCTCATGTGCCCTACCGTAACAACAAGCTGACCCAGCTCATGCAGGACTCACTGGGCGGCAATGCCAAGACCCTCATGTTCCTCAACATCTCTCCCTCTGACTGCAACCTGGACGAAACTCTCACCTCACTCATGTGAGAGCCAAGTACCTTGACGCTGCTCCATGCCACTGTCACTTTGGCTTGCTCAGCTGGAATTGAAAAGACTATTAATATTCAGTAATATAATCAAGTTAACTGCACTGATATCAGATGAGAACAAAATTTGCAACATTGACACTGTTAATGAATTAATCTGAGCTTTATTATGACACTATTGCTTTCTCTAGAGCTGAATTGAACTTTTTATATATAATTGATGAACTTAATTATCAATTGTTAATTGATAACAGTTGTTATACATTGTAGAGAATATACAGTAATACACACTTTAAAATAAGTTTGTCTTACAGCTATGCGACTCGGGTGAAAGCCATCACCAACAATGCTCAGAGGAACATAGACAGCAAGGAAATCGCTCAGCTGAAAGAGGTGTGTAAATGATTCATCAGAATTACACCCTTTTTATTGGTGAACACGTTCTTCTTTTATTTACATTCTCTTTTTACTTCACAGGTGATTTTAAAATTGAAATCAGGTCAGCCTGTGGAAGAAGACCCGTAAACTTCCATCATAGAACTCTAAGGATATGGCTGTTTTAAATTAAGACCGTTTCTATGTATGCATGTTACATAATTTTTTGACCATCTCTCATAACATTTGAGCAAAACATTTAATATATAAATAAAAACCTTAATCATCACAGTTATCTTTTATTTCAGTACGTTTCAGTAATTGCAGCTGCAGTTATGATCCCTTTTGTGTATTATATATATATATATATACATTTTTTTTTTGTATGATGAGTTTTCTTTGTACCCAGAATTCAGTGTGTGTCCCTTCTCATCCCTTATATAAGTGTGCGTCTTAAACTAATGCAGATGACAAAGGTGGACCAGGCCGTCGTATGCAACCCAGTAAAGCAAATCCAGTTCTAGGATCCAGTGCTCATTTCCAGTTCTGGGGAAATGTAACGGAATTACATAATTTGATTACAAAATAAATGTAACTGTAATCTGTTGTAGTTACTGAGTAAAAACTGTGTAATTCAATTAGTTACTTAGTTACTAGTTAGAAAATGTTAACGATTACAAAAGGGATTACATCTGAATTTTTCAACATACATTCAGATTTGATTGATTTATTTTTCAAATTGCAGTAACTGCACTAAAATATGATACCCCAATGTTTCGGGAGTTTAGGACACACACAGAATAAGATTAACTGTTTTTCCAGCATAGTTAGATGCCAGTTTTTCCTGTCATGCTATGCAAAGATTTGATTTAAAAAAAAGTATCATAGCTATCAAACTTTATCTTATGTTTTGAAGTCTCTATTTAACCTCAGAACAATCTCAAAGTAAAAACAGCTGTTAAAATCTTATTTTGTGGTGGCTGTGCTTAAATTTTAATCATCTTAATTCAAGTGATGAAGGATTTTGAGAAGTCTGACAGTAATCAGTGTTAAATACTACTGTAAGGTTAACCCTTAACCCTACAAAACAAAAAAGAGCCAGAAAATCATCTGGTTCTGGATGTAAATGCATGTTTTTAACAAGCAAGCTATTAGAGCAAAACCATCTCACGGAGGAGGACTGCAGCCCTGGAAGGCATGTGATTATGTCTGACAGTGTCTCAAAGATGCCATGAAACATGTCAACACAGTTTATGTATTATTACCTAATGTAACAATATGCCTTGATGTTTCTAGATCCCTTCACACATGCTCATAATTCAGGATATGTAGAGATAATTTTTTAAAAGTACAATGTTGTGCACATTCCATTTCTTGACTCTAGCCGGCTCCGAAGATGTCAATGACACTGTGGATGATCTGTAAGTTGCTTAGCATGGCTGTTTCCTTTTTTCCTTCTGCCTGTCCTCACACATTGCTATTAGGGCATCAGTGATGTCCCGGGTGCAATTCTGTACAAAAACACTGAGAATGAGACTTACAAAATGTTTTAAATGTGAAAAATAAACTAAAAGTAAACTAAAATCACATCTAGATCCATCTTTTTTCTCACAATGTAATAATAATTACTGGGTTACATATATATATATATATATATATATATATATATCCTAATGATGAACAGAAAATGTTATTTAAAAATACAATGTTTCTAACTTACAGTAGGCCTACACTGTTATCAGGCCTACACTACAGTCGCTATTACAAATCGAAACAGACTTGATCACTTGAACGTTTGCAGAGAATTATTTGACAGTCTGTAATAATAAACTATTGCTGGCAGCTGTGCATGACTGTTTGTATGATGACTAGGAGGGTTTTAAAATCAGATTATAAATTAGATCTTTACTTCTGACGTTTGGTTTTCATTTGCGCTGTAAAATATAATTGGTAGACAACAAGAACAACAACAACAATAAAATCACACAAATCATTAACCTTAAAAAACGAAAACAAAAAAACAAACAAACGTAAATCTTCTTATTTCTCAGTACAGTGGACCAACAGTAATTTTATCCTTGTGGAAGTACATTTGTCATAGACGAAACTGTAATTTAAGTGTCCTTCTTAATTATTTAACATGTGGTATAAGGGAAAAGGGAAATTACTGAACCCTGGGTTAACTTTGCTTATCACTGCAGGTATAACTTAAGTAAAAATGAAAAAGAAATGTAATAAGCTTATGCAAACAATCCTAATTTGAGATTGCTGTTTGTATTTACAATGTTGCTTTTAAATGTATTTTGTTCAGTGAAACTGAAAGTATCATTTAAAAAGGTTATAATTAAAGGTTTTTGGTTGATCTATAAATTTTGACAACTATCAAAGTTTCCAGGCACTAAAAGGGGGAGGATAACAAGGGAAAGAGAAAATTTTGTTTTTATTTCATCCTAGAATCTTGATCTGTTTGCAATAATTATTGAATTCATTTGATGAATAAACCACCACAGAAATGTACAACCATAAACCTTTTATTGCGCATTTAAATAGCATAAAAATGCATTTTACCCGAATCTATTTAAATTTTACACAAAAATTACAGAACCTCCTCACAGTGTAATAGTATTAAAATTGGATTTGGTTCCAAATTTAGTATCTAGTACAAAAAGAAACTCTCTGCTTAAAAACTATCTTCGTTGTGGTGGTCCACCTCTTCCTCTACCCATCCCTTGACACGGTGGAGGTCTATGGGCATTACCTGGCAGAGGCACGGGTGGCCTGGGACCTGGCAGACGAGTCACTGGAGCCCGAGGACTCGCAGCAGCCAAAGACACATCCTTCTGAACATGAACCACTTTGCCAGTGCCTGCAGCACCTGGTTTTCCTGGTTTGGAGTTTGGACGTGTCATCTACAATGTCTGTACCACTGGTGGAAACACTAGTTGAACGAGTTGTTTAGCCCACTGACCAGTCTCTTCAGCAGATGGAAGGGGAATCAGGGACTTGTTGGGCAGAAGATCCTCCAGGTCTTTCATCACCTGGTTGATGCTGTCCTTGTTCTTCTTTCTGTTCTTCTCCTCATCTCTTTGCTTACTGATGGAGCAGAGAATAACCAATTGCTGACACTGCTGATGTCACACAACTATACCATCATTTACAAAATATATTTACCAACCACTTGCGTTTTAATTCCATATTAGATTTCTGATTTGCTTTGGACACAGCATTCAGATAATAAATAGCCAGTCTGCCAGAGACAATCAAGAAAGATAGTTTAAAGCAAGTAAATAATATAACATTTACCTTTATACTTTAGGTGATTAGGTGAATACTCACACCATGAGCAAAACGGCAGGCATGATGAGGCCTGGGTCGGATGCATAACTGAAGATGTCAGACATAAACAGTGGTAAGTCCTTCTCTATAGTCTCCATGATCATATCATATATCTGATCTTTACCACTGTGGAGAGAAGTGGATTACATATTGCTAAGGACATTTATAATTCAACGGAAAAGATAAAATAAAATACTTCTGTTTGAAGAAATATGTTTTTATAACATTAAGAGATATTTGTTTAAATTAACCTGCAAATGATACGCTTTTTTTTGTTTATTAAATCACTTTTGAATTTTTATAAAAAGTATTTTAGAACATTTTCTGTATATTTTTGCCTTTGAAATGAATCCCATTTTTGCCAACAAAAGAAAAATCATGCTTTGGTAAATCAAACTTAAGATTTAAAAGTAATTATAATATAAAAGGTCATAATTGTGAAATAAAAAGTCAAATTTAGGATATACTAAGTTTATACACAATATGTCAAACATTTTTGTCATAATTATGACATAGATTTTTTTTTTAGCTAATGGCATAATTTAGATTTTTATGTTATAAATGACTTTTTGTCTCAGTTTTGATTTCTAGTGTCAAAATGATTACAAATTCATAATTTTGACTTTTCATGTAAATCATCATTATTATGATTTACCAACGTTTGATATTTCATAATAGGCTTTCATATTTAATAGCTGAATGAGGATTACAAATCTGTTCCTCTCAATTTAATAATCTGTAACTGTTCAGGCGTTCCACATTTCCCCCTTTTTTGGCCTTTATGACTACAGTGTGTTTTTTCAAGGATTGGCAACATAAATCTTGTCAAGGATCAATAGCTATCTGAAGGGTCCGCAGTCAAAGGATGTCACAGTAAAAGATACCTCTCTCTCTCTCTCTCTCTCTCTCTCTCTCTCTCTCTCCGTAATTAAGTGCTGTGTATGGTGTAGTGTGTCTCTCTGTGACTTTGGTTGTATAGCAGCCCTATCACCTATCCTGCACATCTGTGGTGTTCAGCTGACCTCAGATGAGTGAGTAGTATGTTACCTATATCGAATGACAGAAAAATGAGGGCGACAGGGCAAATTCATTTTTGAGCATGAGACAACAATCGCTGTCAGTCAGACTGCTACCATCTACACTGTATTGCTAAAATACCAAGCTCAAAAACTACAAAAGTGCATCTGACAGAGGTCATCCTGTTTTATGGACTGAGGCTTGTATACACAATGTTATAATGTGAGTAACTAGAATAACAGCAGGTTGTAAAGATGAACTTACAAAGCCAGCTTCCAGATCCCAACACCAGTGATAGTTGAATCTCACAATCACGGCTCGTAAGAAGTCCCCTATCAAAATAGTCAGATATGTCACCTGGATGTCAGATACGGTGAGCTTTACAAACTCCTGCAGGGGGGATAAACGAACTGTTATTGACAATTATGATAGTTTGGTGATGACAATGCTGGTGCTGATGGTCCCTATAATGCCAACTTCTGTCTCCCAGCAAGGACCCCTGATGACATCAGCTGGGCAGATGTTTGGAGGGGGAATGTTTTCTGTGACATTATGGTGAAAGGTGTAGTTGTCATAGTATTCTTTAAGGGCCCAGATGGTTTCATTGTTTGTCTCTATCTCATTATCAAGCTGTGAACAAACAACACCAGAGAAATTATTCACATAAAATACAGTGTTGGGGAGTAACTAGTTACATGTAATGGCGTTACGTAATTTAATTACAAAATTATTGTAACTGTAATTAGTTACAGTTACTACGAAAAAATGAGTAATTAAATTACAGTTACTTATGAAATTTTTAACGATTACAAAGGGGATTACATTTGAATATTTACACACATCCACATACAGATTTAACTGATTTCTTTCCCAAATTGCACTGACTATCCGGGATGCGGAAACACAGTCTGGTTCGTAGAATCCAGTCATAAAAACGGAATGCCTAACGCGGACGGAATATGCCACATTTTGGATGACTAAATCAAAAGTAGGTCAGTACACTTGAATCAAAACATGACATGGACTAGTGTCTGTGAATATTAAGCCCCAAAAATGCAATATATGACTTGCACATTCTGCGTGTCTGTGGAAATCAGGCGCGGACTGGACACCGGGAGAACCGGGACAATTCCCGGTGGCCTGACAGCTGATTTTGCCCCACTATTTAATATCATTGTTGTATACTAAAGCGATCATTTGCGAATCCGCCATTTGATAATTAAATCTCTAAGTCATGAAGTGTTAGTCATGACTCGCGCGCTCTCCGCGCCTCCGCCAAACGGTTTGGATCAGACTCAGATTAATCAATGCGAGAGAGAGAGAGAGAGAGAGAGAGAGAGAGAGAGAGAGAGAGAGAGAGAGAGGACTGTGGAAGCGCACAGCTGGAGCAGAGAAGCAGAACTACTGTTCAGGGTTTCAGGTCAGTTGCATCTGTAAAGATGCTTTTTTGTCTTTGTTTTTTTATTTAATTAATCAAGCAGCAGCACGTTGCTCATCAGTCATCACTCAAAATACTATATAAAGGACATAATTATTATCTGTTGTACAGTAGTAATTTAGCTGAAAAAAATTCCGATTTTTTTTTATAGGTTTAGGGGGAGCCACGACAGACAACAACACAACCCTTACGAAAATTAACATTTTAATATTTAACTATAAATCCAGAGAAAATGTTTACTATTGTTTAACTGTGGTAACCAAAAATTTAAAATTATTTTACAAATGTATTTATTTAAAAATAAATACAAATCCATTTGCAAAAAAACAAAAACAAAACAAGGTTATTTTACTTTTATATAGGCTAATAAAAGCATGGTTAATTTTTGTAAAGGAAAAACATGACTCGTGTACAGTATTAGGGTTTTTCTATAAAGATATTGTAGTATTGTAGAGTATTGTATTGAAAAGTATAGTTTTGTTCAATCTTGAGAATTAAAGTCATGAGAGAGATGGATAACAGGGCAAAATAAAGAGACTGAAGAGAAAAATAGAAGTGAAGGTGCAGTTCAGAAGAGAAGTTTAAATTATTTTGCATGTCCCCAAATTAAAGATTTAAACCTTTTTTTTATGTTAGGTCCATACAAAAAAATAGTTTTGTCCATGAATTTGTTTGTATGAGTTTGAATTTTCCCGTCTGAATTTTTTTCCCAGTCCGCCCCTCCTGTAAATTAATGGAGAACATTGTTTTTTTTACTACACATAGGCCTACTGAAGCTCGCAGTGTTTTCAACCTCTGCCCCCTCAGTATAGGAGTACACAAGCACATAAACATAATTTCTAGAACTGCTCTGTGTCACTTCATGTGCATTTTACTTATTTTGAGAAAACTATCATCATATCATATACAAAGAGACAGCAGTTTAAAAAAAAACACCAATGTTTAGGAGTTTATTACACAGAATACGTCACATGCTTATTAGATAAATTTATTTAAGTTGATGTATATGCTTTCATTTATTATTCTTTAATTTTCACAAATTTAGAAAAGTAATCAAAAAGTACTCAAAAGTAATTAGTTACATTACTTTAATAAAGTAATTGAAAAAGTTACACTACTATTACATTTTAAACAGGGTAACTTGTAATCTGTAACCTATTACATTTCCAAAGTAACCTTCCCAACACTGATAAAATATTACATGATTAATAAGTAACCATTGTGGTTCATTTTACTATAAGGTTACTAGACAATCTATGGTCATATCTTTGCATTGATTTCATCAAACGAAAAGTGTAAAGGCTGCCCAGAAAGAGGGCGAAGATTCTGGCCAGCTGCCATTTTAGGGCGATTCAAGGGTGATGGTCTTTTAGCTCGGCTATAACTAAAAATAGAGATGGACACACTAAGCCCATGAGTGTCATCACAATTTCAACCTGACCGAAGAACAAACAGAGTTTCACAATTCTTTTTTATAATTTTTTAAGTCATCGCATTAAAAATAAATTACAATGCAGAAGAAAAAGCCATTTCAATTCAAAACAAAACAATTAAATCCTGTTTTTGTGGCAAATTCCTGTGATCTATTGACCACATAGTAGTGAGGTATTGAATCCCACCCAAGCAGCACAGGATGAGAATGTTGGTTATGACATGTAGAAAAGGGCAGAGGTGAATGTTTTTATTCTTTAGGTTTTGCCAAAAGTTTAATCCAAATAAGACAATAGCAAACTTACAACCTCTTTTACTCAGAATCCAATAGTAAAAAACAAATCTTACTCCAAACTCAAACAGGACAGAGAAGTCCATGGCACTGTCCTGCTCCTCTCTGGGAACTGTTTTTCTGGCAATAGAGCCATAAGGCATGCCCATCTGTACCTAAAGAGAAAAACAAAGATTATATTAGAGTAGCTCTTATTTCCACATTGTAAAAACGTAAAATTATTTTACAATATTACTACTTTAACAGTATATTTGATCAAAAATGCAGATGCAGCCTTGGTGAGCAGGCAATCCACAAATGCCTGGGCTTCTCTAACACGTGATATAAATAGAAATTGGTATTGGCATGCATATAAAACTGTTGTTTTTCAATTTAAAATGACTCTGTGTTCCCACTTGTATTATCAAAACAACTGTTCTGTTTTCATTTCAGTTTTCAACAAGGCATGAGTATTTTTTTCCCATATTTAAGTTACATCACATTACTTTACATGTGTAGATGGGCCGGTCAGCTGAGTTAATGGTTGGTTCTGCCTGTATACGCAGCATGACCATTCATCATTGTGCAGTGAGCACCAGAGACAACACCAGGAAAAATATCATGTTTCCCTCACAAGCTTCACATTCTGTTACTAAAGTATACAACCAATTAATTAACTCATCAATGCATAATGAATGGGAATAGTGCAGATGGGATGGACACAAGATGAATTAATTCAATAATTCAAAAACTAGAAATAAGTGAGAGTTATTGCAGGCCAAATGGATATTACTGAAAAGGATAGTTCACCCAAAAATAACATTTCTATCATGATTTACTCACCCTCATGTTATTAAAAACGTTTTCTTCTTTTGTTGAATGCAATTGCAATATATATATAAAGTCAATGGGGTTCAGTATTTTAGACACCTATGACTTTTACTGTATGGGGAAATTTTTTTGAAAACTATCAAAAATGTGTCCTTTTGTGTTCCACAGAAGACAGGAACAGGGTTATTATAGCTCACTAAAACTAAAATCATGAAAAAAATATGTTATTGAAAATAAAATAAAGGCTAACTGAAATATAATATATATAAAAAAATTTAACCTTGTTTTATTTCAAGGCAACATTTCTCATTTTCATTTAGTTTAAATTGATGTACAAAAAAACGTAACACGAAAATATTAAAATAATACAATTCAAAATATTAATGAAAACTACAATAATATCTCAATGATACTAAAATAACACTGATGTATAGAGAAATAAAATTGTGTTATATCTGAAACTGTCCGAAGCACCTCATTATGGCCCGTGGTGGACCATATCAACATCTGCTTAGTGTTTGGGTATGTCTGAAGAGAGTTACACCAAAACATGCATGCAAAGACTGCCCTCAAGAAACACCAGCATGCATAAAACAGAGTCAAGCTCATGAAAGTGAAACATACCTCTCAAATAGCACAAGTTAACTAGTAGCTTTGCCAAGTGAATGTCCCCTTCGTGGCACAGATTCTTTCCCTGCAGCTCCAATGGCCCATGTTACTGATGCTTTCTTGGGCAGTGTCTCAGTCTCTACTAACTTTTGTAGACTTTTGCACCATGTCATACTGATTATTCAAACAACTTTCATGCTTCCTAAAACATTTTTTCAAAGCCAGCAAGAATATAAAGCCAATAAGAGCATTAAGAGCCATGACGATGCAAGAAAGCAGAAGCACTGCAACTTGTCTTGTAAGCTTTAATGAAGCACATATACAAACATGAAACTCATGCTGAATAAATGAACTTCAGTTGAGGTAGTGGTGATGGACACAAGAGCGAATACAAGCAATGAGAAGGAAATCCATTTTACTTCAGGCACTTGAGTCTCCTCTTCATGCGCCAGGTTATCAGCTTTTTCTTCTCCTCGACTTCCTCTTTTAGTCTGGTCATGTCTCCCTCAGACATAGACTCATCTTCTGAATTGTCATCCGATGATGAACTGCTGTAGAACAAAACCGAGACCCGAGAGTCAGCAGTCAGTCCTTAAAGTCCAGTTTAACAGTATATTCCTCAGAGATGTCGTTATGTTTTGGAGGATAAAATGGGCTCTAGACAAGACAAGTCAAGAGTTCTAGTGGCAGGATGGCCATGAATAGCACTTCCATATCATCAGTTGGAAGGCAAAAGATAAAAAAGAGTGAAAATGTCTAGCTGAAACCAAAAACAGCTGATGACAACAATACTGCATTACATTGGTTACTGAAAGGAATAGAAATGTCCAACTTTATAATACACTTTTTAAAAATATTGAATTATATCTGACAAATTGACTGAAAAATGTAATATTCAAATAAATCAATAAAGTTTTGTATCACAACAACCACAAAATTAGGATAACAACACTTTTTTGGATATTTAGAGTTTTTAGTTCCATGGCTGCATTCTGCTGCTTCATAATCACATATTACGTAATATGAATAGCTGAAAACATTCAGAAGATCTTTTATGGCATTATGGCTGTGCTTTAATTCAGACTGGAGGTAATGTGAAGTGTTGAGTATGAACAGCACCCTCTCTATGTGTGTGTGTGTGTGTGTGTGTGTGTGTGTGTGTGTGTGTGTGTGTGTGTGTGTGTGTGTGTGTGTGTTTCTGGCATGGAGAGGGAGGCTAGAGAATACTGCACCTGCTGTTTTTGCCTTTGTTCTCTTTCTTATCTTTATCATCCTGTTTATCTTTCTCTCCTTTTCCTGCTGATTTGCCATTCCCCTTTTTCTCCTTGTTATTCTCCTCCTCTGTCTCCTTCTTACTTGCTCCTTTTTTTCCTCCTTTTCTTTTATTTCCCTTCTCCTCTTCGCTCTTCTCTTCGGAGTCATCTTTCTTGACAGCCCTCTTCTTTGAACCTGTTGCTTTCTTTGTTCTTTCTTTCTGCTCTTCCTCACTCTCCTCCTCGCTTTCTTCCTTCTTCTTTCGGCCTTTTCTCTTACGCGGAGCCTCTTCCTCCTCTTCCTCACTCTCCTCTACACTATCTGCCTTGGCTTTCTTTCCTCGAGCTGCAGGCTTCAGTTTATTCTTGCCTTTTGCTCTTCTTTTTGAATCCACTGAAAAGATAGGGCAAATGTGTACAAAATATCAAAAAGAATCATTTAAAAATAAAACGATAATGCATATTATAATATTTAAATATAATTAATACATTTTAACATAATTCAATTATATTTTCAAGTATTATAAAAAGCCATATTATGATTAATAATAAAATGATAAATAATAATAATAGTTTTGTTAACAAAATGAAATCTTTTAAACTTACCATCACTTCCACTATCATATTCTGCATCAATTTCCATCCCAACTGCAACACACACACACACACTCAGTATTAATAACCAGGTCTTGTAAAATTATTTTATTTTAAATACTTTCACAATAAATCTAAAACAACTGTTTAACATCTTGTCGTATGTGATACATTGTGTTTATCATTAAAACAATTTGCATAGGTTATTTAAACCTGCTAAATAAGGGGCATTATTCAAGTACTGGCTAGACAGGACAACATGCTTATCACTATTATAACCATCAACAAAATATAAATACTATATCAGAACAATGAATAACAGTTGCAGTTAGTTACCCACATTATAAATACAGAGACTGATGCATCTGAAACTGGTTTAAACAGTCCACTAGTACACACTGAATCAAAATGATGCCAGAATGATTCTCTTTCAGTATTCAAATCTACTTACCATCATCCATAGTTATTGCAATATCATTTTTTGTGCGGGGCATCTTGCCGGTATGAGTTTAAGTCCTTTTATTCAGACTTGCAAGGCATCTAAGAGCTGATGACACACCTGACTGTCAACAGGCACTCACTCCTAAAGAAGGAATCAAATGACTCCTTGACTATAGTAAATGGAGGTCCAGATCTATAGCCATGCTGTCAGGAGTCAGGAAACAAAACAGCAGTATACGGGCCAGATCAAAGATTAAAATAAGCAAGAAACGTAACCACAAACAGGTTGCCTAAATAAAGTGCTGTGCATATACAAGTTACATATGCAAGTACCAGACTCAGAAATAATATGAAGCGCTGATTAAATTGTTTCTCTTTTAGCAAAAGTCACAATTCTTCATTAATCGTTCAGTAACTCATTATGGATCTTAGTAAAAGAGGTAAACAGTTTATTCGTTTTATATTTTCTTAACACTCTTGGTTCTATATCAGTACAAGAAGTTAATATACTGAACTGTGGCTTAACCATGTTAAATTTGTGTTTTATTCTTCAATTTGTGTAAATAAGGCATTGTGTAGACAGAAAATTCTGACACCTCTATGGAAACTAACCTTCTTTTTGGAAACTGTTAATTGTTTTGAGTTAATTATGTAGAAGTGGTCTATTATTTTAATGTTCAGTTACAGAACTACAGTCACACAGATCAGATGTCCAGCATATAAGAGAAGGTCAGCTACTACATGATATTGTGAAGACCTCATCAAGGATCACATGAAGGTTCACAAAACAAAAACTGTTATTAGTTGTTATGAGCCCAATGCCCAATTCTTGATATCCTCAGGAAGAGCTGTATCTTCAAATAAACACTGGCTCCCTAAATGCACAAATAAAAAAATCTCAAATGACTCCTGTTAATATTTAATGAAGTTTGCCCTTGAATTATGGATGAGCATTTGCAATGTTAATGAAACTTAATGTGCCAATTCTCTAATAAGTAATAGTCAACATTTGAAACAGGGATATCATAAGGTTCTTAGGATTGTAAGATCTTTTCAAACTATTTACAAAGAACGTGCTAAAACTACAACCCGAATTCCGGAAAAGTTGGGACGTTTTTTAAATTTTAATAAAATGAAAACGAAAAGACTTTCAAATCACATGAGCCAATATTTTATTCACAATAGAACATAGATAACATAGCAAATGTTTAAACTGAGAAAGTTTACAATTTTATGCACAAAATGAGCTCATTTCAATTTTGATTTCTGCTACAGGTCTCAAAATAGTTGGGACGGGGCATGTTTACCATGGTGTAGCATCTCCTTTTCTTTTCAAAACAGTTTGAAGACGTCTGGGCATTGAGGCTATGAGTTGCTGGAGTTTTGCTGTCGAAATTTGGTCCCATTCTTGCCTTATATAGATTTCCAGCTGCTGAAGAGTTCGTGGTCGTCTTTGACATATTTTTCCTTTAATGATGCGCCAAATGTTCTCTATAGGTGAAAGATCTGGACTGCAGGAAGGCCAGGTTAGCACCCGGACTCTTCTACGACGAAGCCATGCTGTTGTTATAGCTGCAGTATGTGGTTTTGCATTGTCCTGCTGAAATAAACAAGGCCTTCCCTGAAATAGACGTTGTTTGGAGGGAAGCATATGTTGCTCTAAAACCTTTATATACCTTTCAGCATTCACAGAGCCTTCCAAAACATGCAAGCTGCCCATACCGTATGCACTTATGCACCCCCATACCATCAGAGATGCTGGCTTTTGAACTGAACGCTGATAACATGCTGGAAGGTCTCCCTCCTCTTTAGCCCGGAGGACACGGCGTCCGTGATTTCCAACAAGAATGTCAAATTTGGACTCGTCTGACCATAAAACACTATTCCATTTTGAAATAGTCCATTTTAAATGAGCCTTGGCCCACAGGACACGACGGCGCTTCTGGACCATGTTCACATATGGCTTCCTTTTTTCATGATAGAGCTTTAGTTGGCATCTGCTGATGGCACGGCGGATTGTGTTTACCGACAGTGGTTTCTGAAAGTATTCCTGGGCCCATTTAGTAATGTCATTGACACAATCATGCCGATGAGTGATGCAGTGTCATCTGAGAGCCCGAAGACCACGGGCATCCAATAAAGGTCTCCGGCCTTGTCCCTTACGCACAGAGATTTCTCCAGTTTCTCTGAATCTTTTGATGATGTTATGACTGTAGATGATGAGATTTGCAAAGCCTTTGCAATTTGACGTAGAGGAACATTGTTTTTAAAGTTTTCCACAATTTTTTTACGCAGTCTTTCACAGATTGGAGAGCCTCTGCCCATCTTTACTTCTGAGAGACTCTGCTTCTCTAATCATGTTACAGACCTGATATCAATTAACTTAATTAATCACTAGATGTTCTCCCAGCTGAATATTTTCAAAACTGCTTGCTTTTTTAGCCATTTGTTGCCCCCGTGCCAACTTTTTTGAGACCTGTAGCAGGCATTAAATTTTAAATGAGCTAATTAAGTGGATAAAAGTGTAAAATTTCTCAGTTTAAACATTTGCTACGTTATCTATGTTCTATTGTGAATAAAATATTGGCTCATGTGATTTGAAATTCCTTTAGTTTTCATTTTATTAAAATTTAAAAAACGTCCCAACTTTTCCGGAATTCGGGTTGTATATTTTCAATGATTTTTACTATCCTCTAGTGGGTTGGGAGCAAATGCCCTCACATAAATGGTACACAGTGTAACCCCAAACAGAGCAGTGTGGGCTGTGGGATGACAAATGAGCCACATGCATCTTCACTGCCAAATCTGTGGCTGTAGAAAAATAATCCGGGACATGAGATACCCCTAAAGCTGAGAGCTGATTTGAGAATAGAGTATGGAGCATTGAAATGTTTTGGGCCACCTGACATGCTTATCAAGATAAAGCTGCTTGGATTGGAGAATGGGGAATCGATGAAATGGAGAGGAGAGGTATAAAGATGGGCAAAGCCAAGCTGTTGATCTTGAGTGCTGAGAAATTATTTTGTTTTCATATCTATGGGGATTAAAGATGCACTTTGACTATTACACTGGCCCTAAAAAGGCATCTGAACACTTGAGTCACACTTAAAAATGTAGGAAATCTGCAAAAATATTTTGCTGTTCTTCTAGATTTGCTATAGCTTTACTTTGAACAAGATATTTGTCTTTTGGTTTAATGTTTTACAACGTGATTCTTTTAATCATTCTGTTTGAAAACTGTTTTTCCGTGAACAATTCAGTACTGCAGGTAAAGATGATTTTAAGAAAGAGTATCAAAATATGAGCACACATACTTTTTTGATGGAGGAGCCTGTGCCCCAGTACTAATGAAAGGTTAAAAATCCGCCTGGTTCTCATTAGTCAAAAAATATGCTTACTTCAGTGGCTGTAGTTTAATAACTAGTTCAAATTGGCATTTCAACAATGTAACAATTGAGCAAATGTTTCTAAAAAATAGAGCCTAGTTTGGCTGTGTGTAACAAGAGCAATAATTTCTGTTTCAGGTCTGGTAGTTGTGTGGGTCGATGAGATGAGTGGTTCAGAGTTTTGAGTATGCTGACTCTGTGAAGGCTGAATAAAATGACCATTCTGTCCAGCTTGTCTGCGATGCCCTGCTTCATCTGTGCTGCTGCTCTCTTCATTCACTCATGAGAAAAAGGCAGAAAGACATTTCAACTGCTGTCTCACAGCAACACTGATATATAGAAACAAGGGCATGTTGTTTTAAGACTGTGGCCCCCTGCTGACCAAACACAGCACGTTAGCTCTTCAACATCAATGGAAAGTTTTTCTGCATCTGTTCCAATTTGCTGTCTTGTGCACTGACCGATGCTGTGACCCGTTCTGTGTGCTCTCACCCAAATCAGAGGCACTGCTGCATTGTTCTCCTGCTTTCCTTGCCTGCTCCAGTTCATTAGCAGCTTTTAAGGCTGCAAGTTTGTTATTTTTTCTCATTTTGTTGTAATTATTTGAGAATTTAGTGACATGAGTATAAATGACCTATGGATTTTGTAACAGTATTAGGCAGATCTATGTCCATTGATAAAATTAAATTGAATAAAAAAATAATTGAGTCTATGTGATGATACTACTACTACTACTATTTATTAATGCATAATTTTAAAATTAAACTCTTTTTTAGCTCAATGTTAGTGCTTCCATCTAGTGGCGTTTACATGATGTCATCTGCCCATATAACCCTGTTTAAAATGAAACATTTACTGTAAGTGACATTTGAACAGACATTTTGACTTGCTGTTTGAAGTTTCTTTTTCAGTTCCATGTTTGCCCTTTTGTCTGCTTTAGACGTGGACTGCAGATAATATATCGCAAAGACAAAAACGACAGAAATAATCACAGAAGTAGAGGAAACACATATTGATGTATTTATTCAGACATTCCCGCTCACACCAAGAGCAGAAGAAAAGGCAGCACCAGTCCAGGGTCTCCTGAATCACATTAAACATGCCGAACCTAAAGGGTCTACATTCAAAAGAGGGAGGAATGGTTTCAATGGTGTATATAGCTGGTAGTGAAGAGAGGAAGATAATGGCTATGTATAAGTTATTGGAGCCTGAAGCTTTGAAGACCCATTCCTGAGGCACATTACAACACATCACCACCCAACACTGCAGGTACATGGACACGTGAAGCTGGAGAAGATTAAATGCTGGAAGACATGGCGTGTAGGATGCCCCCATCCTGATACAAACATACACAATGATTTGTGATTTGATGGTGTGCTGGTTTCATATGAAAACCAATGAAACGCATGCTTCATAAAATAGAGATAGTTCTCACCAGATCATTCCCTGATTGAAGATCATCCCCAGAACATTTCCTTTGACGTCAAACTCTGAATAGGACAGCTAATGAAGAAAGTTCACTTCAGTTATAAATGAAGGTGAATCACTGACACTGACACTGCCCGTGTGTTGTGGATACTCACAAAGCCATCCTCCAGATCCCAGCACCAGCAGTTGTTTAAGAATCGCAAAGGAAATCCCCAATAAGCAGAGTGATGTAAGTCGTCATTGTATCAGAAATGATGAGACATACAAACTCCTGTAGACTACACTACCATTCAAAAGTCTCTTTTGCTCACCATTATTTGATCAAACATTTTGTGAAATATCATTTCAGTTTAAGCTTTTTAAATATATTTGTTCAAATGTAATTTATTTATATGATGGCAAAGCTGACTTTAGCAGCAATTGCTTTAGTTTTCGGTCTCACATGATCTTTCAGAAATCATTCTAATATGCAGATTTTTTGCTCAAGAAACATTGATAATAACAAGAAAATGTTGAACAGTTGAACCTTGATGCATTTTTTTCAGAATGCTTTGAAGAACAGAAAGTTCAAAATAACACATTTTAAAATAGAAACCTTTTGTACCATTGTAAAAGTGCTTACTTTGTACCAACTGAATGCATCACTGCTGAAAAAAACATTAACAATTAATGACTTATTAAAGTTCAATTATTTAGTTTGCTTAGTTAATATCAAATGTAAATTTGTCATACAACTGAAATGTGTAAATTCATTATTTCTGCAATTCTACGCCACTAGAGCACAGAATATATATATATTCCTCTGCCCACTTCAAAATATGTGACAGTTAGGAGGATAAATGACCTTCATAAGAAGATGATTCATTTAACAGAGTGCTAGAATTATGGAAATTATTACTTTTTTGAATGCCAGAAAGACTGAAGATGGGATTGTGAGCACTTTAGTCTTTGTTACATGAAGCTGTACCTTTAGTTGGATGGCATCCATGAAAGCGATGATGAAGATGTAGAGGTTCCCCAGGAAAAGGTCAAATATGCGTCCCAGCTGCCACTGGAGGGCGATGCGTGGATAGTTCTCTAAAGTGCTGATCAAATCAAACAGCATCGGACAGAACATTCCCAACAGAGACATCACCATGTTCACCTGAGGGTATGTGAAACCACGCAAAATTCATTTTTTTTGGATTGACAAGAATGTTTCTATTGCACATTGTGACATGAGTCTGACCTCATTCCTCTCCCACCAGTCCCTCCAGAGCAACCTTCTGAGACCTGCGTACTACAAAGTAGATCAAGAACCCATTCCCTGCCAGACAGCAGAGCATCAGGAAGCTGGCCAGCACACCAAGGAATCATGTCAGGTGGATGTTGTCATATTTTCTGCTCTCTTGCTCCTCCACAATGGCCTCCTGTTAATTAGCTGAATTCATTATGAAGCTGGGAGAGGCCAGATTAAATGGAACATATCATTATTTTTATTATTATTATTATTTTATTATCAATTTCCACCCTTATTCTGGCTCTTAATATGAAACAGGTAAGGTATAGTGACAGTATAGGTTTCTGAACAATGAATAGATGTAAATGTGCATATTTATTTTTCAATATGTTTGTCTGTCTGATGTGTCTGTCTTTCTCATTTCTGCCACATAAGGAAAGAAAATAATTTTGGTAAGTCATTGTATTTATAGTATGTCTCATTAATATGACATAAAAAGTTCCTTTTGTCATAATTATGACTTCTTATTTCAAACTTTTCTTATGTGGTGGAATTAAAAATTCAGAGAACCCAAAACTCCCACTGCTGAAATGAAAAATGTACTCTATATTGATTTAATGCAAAATGTTTTAATAATAAAATAAGATTAAAACATGAATATGAAATAATGTTCCTTATTTAACATAATTTCTAAAAAAAAAAAAAAAAATTCCAATAATCTAAACATATTTAGATAAACTTATTTAAACACACTTTCCAGGTTTTGTGTTTAAAAAAACAAACTTTTTTTTTTATGTGATTTCAAACTTTTAGACTCCATCTGCTCCATAATATGGTTATAGTTTGATACATTTATTGATTTATTGTAATGAATGTAAAATAATACAAACTTATGTAGTCTCTGGCTTCTTTCTTTTCTTTTTTTTGTCATTACAGAATTTGCATCGTCCTCCTCATTTTGAACATGCTTCTTTCTCTTTTTCTTCCCATCTTTTTCCTTCTCATCATCAAGTTTTAGTGTCTTGGTACTTTCATTTTTAATGTTCTTTTTCTCTTTACTGGATTCTTCCTCAGTCTCCTCTTCGTCTGCATTCTTTCTTCTTCGTCTTTTCCATTTTTCTCGCTCTCCTTGCTGTTTTGTGGCATTTCTCCTTTTTTTTTTCTCTGCTCTTTTTTATTGTCCACCTCAGTCGTTCTCTTCTCTGAAGCTCTTCTCTTGCAAACTTCATCATTTCTCTCTTCTCCGTTTGCCATCTCGCGGCGTCTGCTTCTCCTTACCTCCCTCAGAGTTTTCCTCCCTGTCCAAATAGTAAAGACTGAATTCATTATCGTTTCCTACAAAAAACATTTTTACATAGATTAACTTACAGTTCAAGACAAAAACACATTAAAAAAATACATGCAGAATGACAGCCTTCGTACCTACATCGACCTCAATTCTCACTGTAAAAGGAAAACGAAACAGTAAATAAGTCAAAAAAAGGACATTCTGGACATGGTCAAGAAGACATTGTTAAGACCAGAAAGGTCAGACATGCAAGGTTCCCAGCAGCTGTTTAGCATCTCTTGTATTTTTTGTGACCACAGTGTAACCAGACCAGTAAGTGCTGACCGGGTCACTACATGCTTATAGTAGTGTTGGACAAAAGACACAATGGTGCTTTTCATCGTCAGTGTCAGTGTCCTCTCACAGGGGTCAAAGGTCAATAAAAAAGAAAGTAATGTTCATAAGTTCACATACACACATTTTAGCTGCATGACTTCCCTAGCATTCACAGCTGACATATGAATAAATCAATAGGTTTCAAAATGAAATTACCTAAAAAATTATAATTCACGTTCAGGCATAAAATATAAATTGCCTTTCAAGTGAATAAACTATTCAAACTATTTTATCAGAATAAAAAATGATGAATGATAAAAGAAAATCGATTGTCAGTCATGTAAATAAAGTATGACAAACACATCAAAGTATGAATGTATAAAATACACATAGAAAGTAATATTCCAATAGAGTCCATGCATACATGAGTGTGTGTGCGATGATGTTGTAGCAGTGGACCATGCCCTGACTGAACAGAACATGGCTGGTGATGAATACCGTGCATGAAGAATTCACATACAGCGACTTCGCCCGGGAACAATAACCAGGCGAAACTCTAGAGCCTCTCGGTTTAACCCCTTTGAATTATTTAACAGAATTATGACTTTTTTTTTTTCAAAAAGAAAGGGGGTCACACAGTACCAAGCCAAAATAGAGGATGATGGTCTAATGACCGACTATAGAAAGTGCAAAGAGGGAGATAATAGATGATGAGTGCTGCAGGGTAACCAGGGTCACTGTGAGCTGTGCTTTCACTTATAGTGCAAAGGTTACTCTAAAAACTTTAAAAAGCTTGATTTTGCAGGAAATGTTACAATCATTATAAAATCACAGCATTAAGATATTAAATGAATGACATTCATGTAGAAAACAAGATTTTAGATATTAAGATACATAAAATACAAAGTGACATGCTAAACTACTACAGAGCAATGCAGTGTCACTACATTAACAGTGTACAGTATCTGGCACATTAGAGCCAAAGCTGCTATGCAATAAAGACTTAAAGCAGAAAGTCTGGAAGTGTCTCCGGAGAAATTAATAGGAAGATCAATTTTAGTCATATATGCCTGAGGTGCCCTGTGAGATTGTGCTCCACAGAACGGAAGAAGCATAGAAATAGAGATATTATTAGATGAATGGGAAAGGAGACATTGGGTTCTATAAATAGATCTTGAAATGGTTGCCATATTTATAGATAAAATAATCTCATCAAGCTTGTCTATATTTGTCATTATGGTTCTAAATGATCCCAACAACATTTAATAATAGTGATAAGATAACAGTAACACAAGGGTCGTGGGTTTGATTCCTAAGGAATGCATGAACCGATTAAAAAAAAATTAAAACTAGAATGTAGTGTTTTAAATTATTTTAGATAGAAATATCTGCCAAATATGTAAATTCAACATAAACGTAACTGAGACCAGAAGGTAGTGGTGACCTTGTGGTTAAGGCTTTGGGACACTAACACTGTTCCCTAGTGATGATCAACCAGTAAATTGGAGAGTAATCGAACCTTGTCATTATTAGTACACCCTTAAAACAGGCATTTAACCTCTGCTTGCTCTAGGGATTTCTCCTATTTCTTTTTGCAGTTAATGTAAGCGAGCTCAATGCATACGATAGCTGACAAAAAAGTGAGGTTTAAGTATCTCCAAGGCACTGAATCCACCAACAGTATTTGTGGATACCTTCATTGCTGTTACACATCCTGACCACCTGATGTCACTAAAGGTAAACATTTGAGGCTGTTCTGTTGAAATGAATGAGAAATCTAGGGGAATTCAGATGATGTCAGGCTACTTTGGATTTTCAATGTCTGACCCATTTCTTGAGCTCCCAATCAGCAGGTATTTTATTCATACAGTGTATTCCTGCATATTATGTCAATGTCAATGTCGGTCTCTGTCTCTCTGTCTGTCTGTCTGTGTGTGTGTGTGTGTGTGTGTGTGTGCACGTATGTGTGTGTGTGTGTGTGTGTCATCCCATGGGCTTGAGTGTCTATCTCTGTACTTGTGTTCTCGGCCTGCAGAGAGCTAGATTGTTTTCCTCAGCTAAGTTTAGCAGCGCCGTTTGGGGATTTCATCTTCGGAGAACTGACACAGGCCTTAACTGTATTCTGAGCATGTCTTTTTCTCTTTTTCTCATTCTCTCAGCCACTGGCGCACCTTTGATCAACCCCAAATGTTCCGTCATGGATGCTATTTTTTCCACTCATGTCCTAAAGAAAAAGGTCTTTCAGATATATTAACAGTATCAGAACAGGAAAATCAAACATGTTTGACCATTACAATCAAATCTACAGTACATGTACAATACAAATATTGTTAATGAGGACATAAAGAGCTATTTACTGTCAATACACAAAACTAAAACGATGAGCTGGCAGCTTTCATTTGTACAAAAATCTGTTGTGAGTCACAATCTAACAGCACCTCATCTTTAATGTTGTCATCATCATACAAAACAACTATCAGGTAATCATGTGAGTCAGTGATGAGCTGCATTCCATTACTCTGAAGAATCATATAGTCAGGATATTTAATACACTCTGGGCGGATGAAGGATTATATTTATAGAAGGGCTGGTGCCCTGTTACTCTCACGTTTACATGCAGCCCATCTTCTTGGCAAGAAGCTTAGCATGATTCATTTCTAATTTGCACTCTTTTATATCCATTTGATCACTGCGGGAACAAAACACTTGTGACAGGGACATTTTAGTACTGAGCCTGTGATTAAATCTGGATTAACTAGTGTTGCCTGGTTCGCTTGTTTACATCTCATTGGTGATAATGGACTAAATATTTCACACTCACGCCTGCTGACTGGATTATACTGCGCTCAGCCAATTTTCCTCTGAATGTTTGTTCATTCAACAAATTTGTTTTGTTATTGAACTTGGTTATAAATTATGATAAAGACGCAATCAAGACATGAATGAAGCTGTATAATTATAACAGGATTGAGTAGCCTTTGACTGAAGACGGATCAATAAAAATAATTTTGCTTAAGAGGAAAATGGTAAATGCATAGATGTAATTGCTGAAGCCATATTTTTAAATGTCAACAGCTACAAGCAGGGTTTCTTATGTAAAAGCAGAATGAAAACACTGATACTATGAAAATGTCAGAATACTGGGTACTTTTGAGCAAATGAACAAAATCCCCCTTAAGGAAGAACTGAATAGAGAGGTTGAGGTAGAGAGTGGGGTGCTGACATAAAGTCAAAGTATACTTGAAACAACTACAAGGGAAGGAAGACACTGTCAAAATAAAGTGGGACAACTGATGGAAACCAAGAAGGTTTAAATACATTCCGTCACTCTAGAATACTAGCAATGTGGTATTAAATCATGGATACTGGTATTACCTCACTGCAGTGTTGTTTTAAAATATCAGTCTTAATTTTATTAGCACTGATATTAATATCAATATTTATATTGAATTGGTTATTTTTTATATATTTTCATTTTAATTAATTAATTATTACATTTATTTTCAGTAACATGCCATGTTTTTATGTGTGTGTGTGTGTGTGTTTTAGTTAACCGTCAACACCTTGCCTGTAGCATTCTGTCATTCTATAATAAAGTATTTTGATTAACAAATTACTCTATTGCCTATAGTCTAACAGGTTTCATTCCCGACACCTCATGAAGAATAAGCAGAGTATTTGTGTATGGGTGTTTCTGTGGAGATAATGCAATATAAGCTCATTAGATCATCATTGCCACAAGGTAAAGACACTGAGTGTTAGTGTTCATGTTTCTAATGCAGTTATGGGTCAACGTACTTCAGACAATGGCACCAGCAGCTAATAGTCTACGACTCTGCAACTTTATGACATAATTGGCAATCTAACAAACACTTTATGGCACAGGAGCATACTTACAACTACAAAATACACTACAACACTAAAAATAAATAGATAGATAAAACAATCATGATTGTGATTTTTGTTTCAACTCCATATTATAACTCCCGGTACATTGGGAGCTTATCAATTGTAAGCGTATAAATGCAAGAAAGGAAATCCACCTTACTAAACACCACAGTTCTTTAAATGTATAATTTCTATTTGTCCACCATGTTTTATGAAATATGAGAAAATTTACATCTAAATGATACATTTCCAAGAAGCAAGAATGGTGTCCAAATCACATTCAAAACTACTTATTGACTTAACTTATCCATACAGAGCAGTTACATGTATATAAGGAAAACATATTACATATACCAGTGGTCTTAATCTCAATTCCTGGAGGGTCACAGCTCTACACAGTTTTGCTCCAACCCTTATCAAACACATCGGATCCAGCTAATCAAGGTCTTCAGGATAACTAAACATCCATGCAAGTGTGAGTTGTAGCTGGTTGGAGCCAAACTCTACAGAGCTCTGGGTCTCCAGGAATTGAGTTTGAGACCACTGACATATTAACAAAATAGACATTTGAAAGCTTCCGTGAAATGCATAATGTAAATGCAGTGAGGTTCTGTAAACTAAAGAATGTATGCAGATAAGGTAACATTATGGCCTGAATAGAGTGACTTACTGTTATCTAAGCATTGCAATAAAAAAAATGCAAAAATAACATGATTTTTGTTTGCCTTGTTCTCACGTTTGACATGGGCTGGGACATCTAAGCAATGACACAGTAAAAACATTAGTTTAATTGTAAAACGCTATAGATTAAGCCATTCCCTTGTACAGCATGTTTGCACACAACACATGCATGCAAACAACAGACGCAAACTAAGTTCAAACTAGTTCAGCTAGGTTTATTTTCCCTAAACTTGCAGTTTTTAAACTCGTTCCCTTTCCTCCACTTCAAACTCTTCTTCTTAAATAAAAACAACTAGGCAGCTTCTACCTTTACTCATGTGCAAAGCCACCCTCAGGATACACTGAGTTGGGTTACACAAATGAAAGGAATCGCTCTCACTCCAACTCAAAGGCATGTGGGTTTGTACATGTGAGAGTTTGCTGACTGACACTATAAGGTGTCAACATTTCCAAGCACAGAGGTGATACAATGAAGGAACTTCTTGGAAATATCTGGACATTGGAAACAAGACGTCTTTTTATGCAAGCTGTTCTCAGTAGGCCTCAAACTTTGTCGTTGTATATATTCATGTATTTCTAAGTCATATTTTCATTAAGTCTTCACCTATCTACAACCTCATCTTCATATTATTTCTTTAATTGGAATTATTAAAATGTGTTTCTTACACCTCTGTGCAACATTACAGTCCCTGTGCTTCCTTTGCAGTGTAAAGATGGCATCAAAGTGTCAACACATGACAAAAGTTGTAGTGCCAATAACAAAAAGAGCTGTGATACAACTCAGTGGGACAGAAAGCATAAATTGGAGACTTGTAAATGTTGAAAGTACCTAATAAACATTAAAATACCACAGGTATAACAGAATAAATAGCTACTAAATGCAAGAGGGTCTGGCTGCAGACTTGCACTTGCACTCTCAGACACTTGCATTTCCGCTAGTGACATCACTTGCAGTCTTTATTTTTTATTTTATTGAACTTTTTTTTACTTTTTGTTTGAATTTCCCAACATTTTATAAAAGTAGCCAGATGGCGAAGACAAGAAAAAATAAACTAAATTACAATGTCACTTGCAATCGCTACTTGCACTCTCCGCTAACTGTGACACTTGCAATCGACACAAATCGTGCTTGTTGCCAATGGAGACAAGAAGCTGTGGTGGTGAATAAATGCAACGCGCAAAGTTTCGCGTTAAGCATTTTTCCATATAGAATAAACTGTCTACAACTCGTTTATATAACTGTCTTTGTCCATTAAGCTACATTATGTGTTTTATTTTAAATCATTTTCTATAGGAGGAAAACGTTTAATGTACAATTTAACACACTGCGTTCTGTAATCGTCTGCTTGCCTGTACGGAGTTGATCCTTTTAAAATCACTTAATGCATTTTATAATGCACATTCATATTTGCTGGTCTGTATATACGTTGAGTCAACAACAAGACTTATAGGCTAGGCCTACTGAATTGTCTTTATCATCTTAGTCTGTTATTAGGCCACATTAAGCATTCGCATTGTGTTCATAGCCATCTGCTTGCCTTGTAGTACATTAAATAATAACTATATATCGAATTTGGTCTTTTAATTGAACTTAACGTATCCTAATACATTATGCCATATTAAGTGTTTGTTTTTTTCTACAGGAGGAAAACGCTTAACGAAAGACTTTGTGCATTGCGTTCATATTCTGCTGTTCTGTGGCCACGGATTTGCCGGTTTTGTCTTTTTCTTGCAGGACCCTGTACATTATAGTAGTAGGCCTACTAATTTAGTTTTAATCGTTTAATCAACACCACGGCGTCTTGTCTCCATTGGCAACATGCACGATTTGTGTTGATTGCAAGTGACGTCACAGGTAGCGGAGAGTGCAAGTGGCGATTGCAAGTGACATTGTAATTTAGTCTATTTTTTCTTGTCTTCTCCCCCTGGCTACTGTTGTAAAATGTTGAGAGATTCAAACAAAAAGTTATCAATAAATAGAACAAAAATAAATAAATAAATAAAGACTGCAAGTGACGTCGCTAGCGGAAGCACAAGTGTCTGAGAGTGCAAGTCTGAGAGTGCAAGTCTGCAGCCAGACCCTTCTCACTAAATGTTCGAGACTCCATTTCATGAGCCTTGGTGTCTTTAGGCTCGGGAGACTTTGATCAGGAAGGTATGACTTCGTCATCAGAGTAGGTGGCACTGGCAAACCTTAAAAAGTGGATTGTGCCAGAGAATGTCTAATAGGAAGAGAATTGGCACTCTCTGCTTACTTCCGGGTTCTGGATTGGTTGCAGTAACACGTCTCTATCCATGCGGGGGCGCTCACGAGCGAGTGCAGAATGAATGGAGGTCTATGGCGAAATACCCCTCAAAACCCACTTTTCTCAGGATATAATTTGTTGTATCAAATTATATCCTAGATAATACACTCAGCTGAAAATTGCATTTTTAAGTTCACTTATCTGCTCTAAAAAAGCGTTCAAAAATGTGATGACGTCACATATTTTCACACTGCCAGAGGGTCTGCTTTACGGCAATTTCTGACTTCCGCTTCATGGCTTACTCGTGGCATCGACCATAGACATGTATAGAAAGGCTAGATAGCTTACCGGCGCTGAGAGCCAATGGGACCCGACGACGTCACACGTCGGCCATCTTAGGACAGGACCGCTCGTCCAGTTATAACATTAAAGTCTATTGTGCATGTAGTGCTGAAATAACTATATTTTGCTCAATTTTCAACCGATTTTCAAACGGCTTGGTGTGTCAAACTTCAGGGATGCGGCTATTTAACTGCATACTTGTGAAAAATTATAGCCACGGAGTTTATTAAGAAAATAGTATATTAAGTAGACTAGACAGGTAAAGTACTAGGTATACCCATACACACACACAGTAATGATGTCAATATTTATAAGGTACATGAAACATGAAATAGTGCAATTTATTATTTTACCTGAGTAGCATTCCAGCTTGTCATTCAGCTCTTCATTGATGAGGTTCTTGGCTTTCAGCTCCTCCAGAAGAGCCTTCATGTTCTTCTTGGCCCTCCTTACCCTTGCCAAGGCATTGCTCTTTTCCAGCCACAGTTTACGCACTGTGGCCATGGCTGCATCAAGTTTGGCCTTAAGAGCCTTTGGAGAGGAAGGCATTGCATATTGGTGGTCAGGGGCCTTCCTCTTCCGACTCCTTTGCCTCTCTCTAGTGGATGGCTGTGGCTTTGAAAAAAAAAAAAACAATAAATAATAAATAAATATATAATGAAGTTAATTAGGGTTAGGGTTAGTGTATTTGTTAGTGATATTCCTCATGTGTACAAATACTCACAACATCAGGCGGAGGTTGATCCTGCTCGGGGTCCATGGGCTGGTTTTCTCCTGCTTTTCTTGAAGCGTTTGTGCTTCTTGGTGCTACTGGCTGAAAAAATAGTTAAATATTCAATTGATCTGTAATACACTTTATGTATTGCTAAACTTGCAGAAAGTGGAGAGGGGGTAAAATCTTTGCGTGGCAGGGGCAGCTCGACCTGTCACCGCTATGTGCGCCTGTCACTCAACCTGCCACTGCTGCCACTCAAACTGTCACTGCTATACGCGCCTGTCACTCAAACTGTCACGGTTATATCCGCCTGCCCCGCGACCTGCCACTGCTATACTCGCCTGTCACTCGACCTGTCACTGCTATATGCACCTGTAACTCGACCTGTCACCGCTATGTGCGCCTGTCACTCAACCTGCCACTGCTGCCACTCAAACTGTCACTGCTATACGCGCCTGTCACTCAAACTGTCACGGTTATATCCGCCTGCCCCGCGACCTGCCACTGCTATACGCGCCTGTCACTCGACCTGTCACTGCTATATGCACCTGTAACTCGACCGGTCACCGCTATGTGCGCCTGTCACTCAACCTGCCACTGCTGCCACTCAAACTGTCACTGCTATACGCGCCTGTCACTCGACCTGTCACTGCTATATGCACCTGTAACTCGACCGGTCACCGCTATGTGCGCCTGTCACTCAACCTGCCACTGCTGCCACTCAAACTGTCACTGCTATACGCGCCTGTCACTCGACCTGTCACTGCTATATGCACCTGTAACTCGACCGGTCACCGCTATGTGCGCCTGTCACTCAACCTGCCACTGCTGCCACTCAAACTGTCACTGCTATACGCGCCTGTCACTCGAACTGTCACTGCTATATGCACCTGTAACTCGACCGGTCACCGCTATGTGCGCCTGTCACTCAACCTGCCACTGCTGCCACTCAAACTGTCACTGCTATATGCACCTGTAACTCGACCTGTCACCGCTATGTGCGCCTGTCACTCAACCTGCCACTGCTGCCACTCAAACTGTCACTGCTATACGCGCCTGTCACTCGAACTGTCACGGTTATATCCGCCTGCCCCGCGACCTGCCACTGCTATACGCGCCAGTCACTCGACCTGTCACTGCTATATGCACCTGTAACTCGACCGGTCACGGCTATACGCGCCTGCCCCGCGACCTGCCACAGATATACGCGCCTGTCACTCGACCTGTCACTGCTATACGGTAAGTATGGTAAAGTTAGTTTCAGGTTTCATATTCGCTGGATATTCGCCTAGGCTGTTTAGGGACCGTCTGCAAATTTAACTCTCAGTACAAAACTAAGTTCAATAATTAATACAAATTATATTTACAATGCCATAGTAAATGTCTTGTGGGCAAACTGACAGAAAACATTTAACCAATATGTCGCTACAGACAATATCTCTCTTAATGTATGTACAGTACACACAAAGTATTTTCTTTTCTTTTTTTATGTTCCAAAGGTTGTAGGACATTTGTAGTTAAAAGACTGAGTTACTACAGGTGAACGTTTGCCAATATCATAATTAATTATCGAATACAATTACTGTATTTGACCAAAAGGTTTTTTTTTATGTTCCAAAGGTTAATTATTCTTAGAAAAAAAATACTGAAATTCACCAAAAGTGTTTTTTTTTTTTCCAAAAAGGTTGCTGTACATTCGTAGTGACCAGACTGACCTACTACAGGTAAAATTTTCACAGTAATAGCCTTACTGCTTGTATGGCACTCACATATTTTCATTAAAAACTAATTCACCTAATTCACATTTTTCATGTCCTTAAGGTTGTAGTACGCTCCTAGTGGCTTTTGATTCTACAGCAGATTATTTATATTCACATTTGTTCATTTTTTATTTATTTATTTATTTATTTTTTTGTTATATATGGTTTATGAGGACACAAATGTGTATAATGTCATGGGTACTACAACATAATCATGGTTTACGAGGACACTTCCTGTGTCCCAGTAAAACAAAAGGCTTAAAAAACAAAAAAAAATTTCTGAAATTCAAATGTTGCCATTAGTTTTCTGTGAAGGGTAGGTTTAGGTGTAGGGTTGGTGTAGGGTGATAGAAAATACAGTTTATATAGTATAAAAACTATTATACCTATGGAGAGTCCGTGCAACCACAAATGCAAGAATGTGTGTGTGTGTGTGTGTTTGTGTGTGTGTGTACAGTGCGTTCATACATTTTAGGCAAGTTGGTATTCTGATCATAATTTTAAACCAAGCACATTTTACAAATTCCAAACCACATCAATCTTAATAACTTTTTTTCCTCATTTTATTGTTAAAAGAAAATCTACCTAATAATTATGCACACCTTGATATATGAATGTTTTCACTTCCAGCCTTCATGGACAATTATATATCACTTATAAATTATTAAATATTGAATTAATAGTAGTTATTAAGATTAATGTGGTGTGGAATTTGTTAAATGTGCTTGTTAAAATAAAAACTATGATCAGAATATCAACTTGTCTAATAATTAGGCATGCACTGTACATACAAACACAAGTGCACACACGCCCACATACATCCATACATAAATGAATATGAATAATTTGCTATAAAATCCAAGGCAAATGTTCACCTGTAGTAAATCAGTCTTGTAACTACTAACGTACTACAGCCTTTGGAACATGAAAAAAACCTTTTGGTGAATGACAGTAGTTTTTTTCTAAGAATAATTATGTACTGTGTGGACAGTAAGGAAAATATTGGCCAATGTTCACCTGTAGTAACTCAGTCTCGCCACTAGGTACGTACTACAACCTTTTAGAAAAAAAACCCTTGTGGTGAATTACAGTTATTGTTTTTTAAGAATAGTTATGTACTGTATGTACAGTAAGGTTTATAATGGCAAAATTTCAGCTCTATTAATTCTGCCTGGACACTAGGAATGTACTACAACATTTGGAACATAAAATACCCATTTGTTGAGTTACAGTAATTGTTTTCTTAGAATAATTATGTACTGTATGTACAGTAAAGGAGATGTTGGCAAAATTTTACCTGTAATAAGTAATAACTACAAATGTACTACAGCCTTTGGAGGATGAAAAAAAAATTGTTGAATTAAAGTAATTTTTCATAAATTTGTGTACTATACATACAACTAAGGAAGATATAGCAAAATGTAACCTGTAGAAAGTCAGTCTTGTATGTGCAAACATTCTACAGCCTTTAGAATACAGAAAAAAGCGGGGCTACTAAAAATTCTTCTTTAGTACTTCTTAAGATAATCTTAAGAGCGTCTATAAGTGCACTTAAGTGTACTTTTTTGTGACACCATGAAATATGAACTAAAATGTGCTTTTAATATACTATCTCTGTATTTAGAAAATTTATTTAGTTACCACTTGTAGTACACTATTGGTTCAAATGTACTATAAGTGGTAGGCCTATCTAAATATATATTTTTTTACATACAGAGATAGTATATTAAAAGCATATTTTAGTTCATATTCCATGGGGTCTCAAAATAGCGCACTTGAGTGCACTTAGATGTTCTTATTATCTTAAGAAGTACTAAATAAGTTTTTAGTAGTTAGAAATTAGTGCACAAAATAGAGCACTAAGTAAATTATAGAAATTTACATTTTTTCACCTGGGTAACCCACCTCTCACTCGACCCGTGTTCCATCAAACCTTCTGTCAAAGTCACCAATAAATGTGTTTGGCTTGCCTTCAGCTTTGAATATGTATGCTAGTTGGATATTGCCAGTAGGCCTTACTGCTATTTTTTTATTGTAGCAAATTCCTTAAGTATGTATACACAATAGCAGATCAAAGTAGTAGGCTAGCCTATAGTATAGTAGCTAGTAGTACTTTTTCAGGATTTAATTATCAATAAAAAGTAAAAAAAAAAAAAAAGAGCATTTATACAAAATATAAATATTTTCTAACAATGTAAGTGTTAACTGTCACTTTTCCTCAATTTAACACATCTTTGCTGCATAAAGGTATTACTTTCTTTCAAAAAAATAAAGGAAAAATTACTGACCCCAACCTTTGAACGGTAGTGTATATTGTTACAAAATAGTTCTGTTTTAAATAAATGCTGTAATTTTTTTTACTTTTTATTCATTAAAAGAATCCTGACAAATTTATTTATATTAAGCAGCACAACATTTTTCAACATTAATAATAAATCAGCTTATTGATTTCTGAAGGATCATGTGACACTGAATACTGGAGTAATGATGCTGAAAATTCGACTTTAATCACTGTAATAAATTACACTTTAAAGTGTATTATGTGTGTGTGTGAGCGGTTGAGTGACAGGCGCGTATAGCCGTGACCGGTTGAGTGACAGGCGCGTATAGCCGTGACTGGTTGAGTGACAGGCGCGTATAGCCGTGACAGATCGAGTGACAGGCGCGTATAGCCGTGACCGGTCGAGTGACAGGCGCATATAACCGTGACAGTTTGAGTGACAGGCGCGTATAGCAGTGACAGTTTGAGTGGCAGCAGTGGCAGGTTGAGTGACAGGCGCGTATAGCGGTGACCGGTCGAGTGACAGGCGCATATAACCGTGACAGATCGAGTGACAGGCGCGTATAGCAGTGACAGTTCGAGTGGCAGCAGTGGCAGGTTGAGTGACAGGCGCACATAGCGGTGACAGGTCGAGTGGCAGCTGCCCCTGCCATGCAAAGATTTTACCCCTACTGAGAAAGTGTGACATTAAATCACATTTAAATATCGATGCATCCATCTTTAACACCTTGTATTCTAGTTGGCCAATTATACACGTACCCTCTGAAGATGAGCAGGGAAGTTGAAGACAGATGGAACAGCTCCAGCTTTGAATCTGATAGTCTGCCCTGTCCTGTCGAAATCTTCATTTCTGAAGTGTTCACTGCAGAGCAGTGTTCTGTCATTAGCCACAAAACCTTCCCTTCTCAGGGCACGCTCCCACTGTCTCCGGCGCTCGCTGCATTTGGGAAACCTTACAAATGGGAGAAATAGTAGTCAGATATAAATGATTGTTAACCTTGCACCTTTATTTCCTTCAACATTGAGGGTATGGACTAAAATACAGTATAAAATATATTATCATTTTGATTCTATGTACTGCAAGTATGCAAATATATGTAGCCAATCTTGTAATGTTGTCTCAGTTACACTATTCCTAGCAGAACTTGTATTACTAAGTATCCTAATAATAGTCATAATATTTTCTTTTCTTACTTGTGAAAGGTGATCCCACGCGTTCTGGTTTGGAGGCTCCGTGCGTTGGTGCAGCCATAGGAGGCACAAAAATCAGGCATTTTCCACAAGCGTAATCAGAAGTTCTGTAAACAAAAAAACAACAAAGTAATCCAAATGTAAAGATGTTTTTAAGAAACCAAACCACTTGGAAATCATGTGTAACTCAAAGCTATGTTGAAACGAAAGACTAACCCTGCCTCTCCCACCAATTTACAATTGCTTGGTGACTAACTTACGACCTCTTCACTGCTAGCCAGCAAATAAATACAACCACATCCACAAAATGACATTTAGACAAAAGATTAGGTTGTCAAGAAACGTTGTTGGTCTCAGGAAACCTGTTAATAATTGAAAATGTCGACTGTGGTATCACTTTAGAGTAGAGGGCAGCCATGAAACACACAGCTATGCTGCAATGTTAAGCGTTTCTCAAAACGTGAAGCTACAATTTAAACATCGGCATCAGCACAAATCATAGCCACGTTAATAAGGTTTGTAATAAACCAAACCGTTTGAAATCCGTCAAGAATTCAGCAAATTACGAGCATTTTAGTTGGAGTATGTCACTCACCTTCCGTCCACAGCAGCAGGGAGCAGCAGCGCAGTCTCCTGACCTAAGATGGCCGCCAAGTGACGACACAGCTGACTCCGCCTTGAGCCATCTAGCCTTTCTATACATTCTCTGAACATTCTCAGACGGGCTCGAGCTCTTTCTTCTGATTCTGCTTTAGCTTCAGGTGCCATCAAGCGGGGTCTGTGGTCGTAATCAGTCGCAAGTCCGTCACTGACCAATCAGCATTCATTAGCAGAATGCTAGCTTGTTCCGGCCAACAACGGCCCCACCTGTAAGAAATCGAAAGGACATAAGTACTGGTTCATTCAACTTTCGACCTGTAACCTATGTTGAACTTGCAAAGCCTATAATAAAATCTGAGAATTCTCAACGGCAATCGGGTGAAAGAGACACATTTAGCCGTATAGCCCCATTGACTCCCATTCAGTCTGCAATCGCTCGCGATCACCCCCAGTGGAATTCTAATGGAACTGCAACCAAAGTCAATACAATGGGGCTGAATAGGGAGTGCCAAGGCTCTCCGTAGACGGGCTCTGATTGTGCCTCTCTTAGAAGACCACGCCCCGCCCACGAGCGTCGAATGACCAATGAACTCCTGGCTGTCCTGGCGATGACGCTATCAGTCACTCCCCTTTACTAAAGAAGGAAACAAACAGAGTGAAAGAAGAGAGAGCTTGGGAGTCGGGAGAGGACGGGAGAGGAATTTACTTATTTACATCACCGACATAGCCTCGGGAGGAAGACAAACTCCTTTTCGAAGAGTTCCCGTTCCTTATCCCGACCGATTCGATTTTTAAAACCTTCAAGGTAAGCGCTACAACGTTTGTTTGAATTGTATTTAACGTTAGGCGATAATCGCGAAAAGCTTGTTGCAGCAGCACCTTCACGAACATCACAAGCCCCAGAACGTGACTCGCCAAGGCACAAAACACTGACAATCGCCAACTTTTCTTCGCCTTTTTATGATTATGAAAATTATAAAAAAATATTCTTAATTCCTTTTATACATGTTGTTTTTCAGCAATGGCTTTGAAACACAAGACGCATAACCCAACGGATTATCTTGATAGTGTTGTGTGTTGTTTATTGTTCGACCGTGTCTGTCTGCCTGTACAAATTCAAGGAAATCTCGTTTAGTTGTTTGCGTTTTCGTGCTGTATGGTAAATTACCAGTTACTCAGACGAACACCTGGCTAAGCCTGTTAGCTTTTTGTTTCGAGCTCGTTCAAAGGACGGATTGTCTGTCTAGGGAGGAAATCCTGAAGCAAACGGACAAAGAAGGAAGATTAAACAAAGCCAGTGCTGTTCTGTAGTCGCGATGTTTGCGTTTGGATGTGTCATGATTATATTTTATGTCTTGGTATTTTTGGCTTTTACTCGCCGTTCTGGTTCATTCTGTCCTCTCAAATCCACAGTTTATCTGTCTGTGAGATTCGACAGAAGTAAGCTGACTAACGTTAACGTTACCTAGATAGCCAAGCGCTTAAATGACGCTGTCTAAATAGTAAACTCGCCAGGTTTTGAGACGCATCCACTTCATTTTCATGTAAGTTCGACGGTTAGATGACCTGTAATTATCGGTTGAGTGGTGGTTTAAAGTTATGTTTACCGCCATCGGTAAACAATTTTTAGATTTTATAGACTAGCACTAGTGTCTCTGAGCTGTTATTGATCGGTGGTGTTTGTCAGCTGGTGTCGGTGCCTTGACTCGCATGGTCGAACACGTTAACAGCTTTTGTGCTTCTTTTGCTTAAAATGACAGATTAGAAATGTAACGTTACGCTAAATGTCTCACCTTTATTGCCTCCTGAAATATCAATATTCAATATCACGCTTGACACCCACTCGTTTGGTTAGTCATGGTTGGGTGGGAGAGCTTGTGTCGTGCTGTTTAATGTGTAGACTTTCTTTAGAGATACAGACAGACGGATTAGACGTGAGTTCAGCTCTGTTTGGATGTGGTTTAGAATAGATACAGCAGAACTCTGTATTAGTCCGGTCAGTCGGTTGACTTGAGTGTAATTACTCTGTCCTGATGAGGGTGGCTGTGGAGCTTGTGTCTTATTTTTGGCTGAGATTAAACAAGGTTTTTTAATTATAGGGTTTTCGGTGTATCCACGCTTAGAGACTTAGAGAAGTTTAAACCATTGAGCTTTAAAGGTGTACAAGGAAACTGTTTGCTAACTGAAAATTCTACTCATGAAGAAATGAATCATAGTTTTGTGAAATGTCATTACAGTGATGCACATCTGCATAAGATAAAGACAGGTTTCTAGAAAAAGCTATTTTATTGAGTGGGTGCCACAATATTGACTTTATGACTAAACAGAGTTATTACTAATAATAGTATGTACTTTGCTTTTAAGAAACAGCAAGAATTATTTATTTCCTTACAGAGTATGTTAATTTGGTATGTTAGTATTGTTTTTAAGTAGTCTACATTTGCTTGTTGTCAACTGTCTGTTTCAATCTAATAAAACTTTCAATTGATTCCTATATATATATATATATATATATATATATATATATATATATATATATATATATATATATATATACATAAGTATATAATATATATATATATATACATAAGTATATAATATATAATAGCACCATTAGCTGGTACTTTACAAAAAAAAAAAAAAAAACCTTAAAGTAACACAAACCTAGGAGCTTAGTACCACTTTTGACAGCACTTTTGACTTCTGTTGACAGCAGTCCCAATCTGATATCAATAGCTTAAAACTCATTAAATTGTTTGCTACAAGTAGCTACATTTATGAGCTTAGCAAAAAATTAAAAACAATGATCTCTTCTACTCATTGCATGTGCTTGCAAGCCAAACACAATGCTGTCATTGTTAACAAGACCACTCTTGTCTCCATTTTCTTTTGTGATATATTAGCAATGGCCCAAGAGACAAACCAGAGTCCTGTGCCTATACTGTGTACCACAGGCTGTGGTTTCTATGGCAACCCCAGGACCAATGGCATGTGTTCGGTGTGCTATAAGGAGCACTTAAACAGACATCAAAGCAGTGATCGCAGTCCCATGAGTCCCCTGGGTAAGTCACACTGAAACATTAACCTGTTTGTCTAACCTCCCAGATAGAGCTCTCTGTGGTTACAGACCACACAAACAACATGGTTAATCTATGATACAAGGATTCTCATTCATTGCATCTCTTGGAGACGGTGGTATTATAGTTGTTACAGCAATAACAGTCCATGGTTACTGTTCGCAAAGCATTTCAGACCCACCAGCTCCCAGTGACAGCGTGTTATTCTGAGCTGTTTTAGAGCTTAATTCTTTTCTTGGTTTCTAGCACAATGTTGGGTCCTCCCTGAGAAATTGTAATGATAAGCTGCACATGTTTTGTAGGCAGCGCTGTTTTGTGTCACATGTCTTCTGTATAGTGTAGCACAGCTGCACCTGTGCACTGTTTGTGATTTGTGTCTTTGTGTTCTGTTGGACCAGCTGGCAGCCCCTCAGCAGAGGCCTCTGCTATACAGAGACTAGAAGCCAGCATAAACAAAGCAGAGCCTTCACCTGCACCCAGCACAGATACCATGAGAGAGTGAGTACTTCACATGCGTGTTTGTTGTTAAACCTCAGAATCAGAAAGAAAGAAAAGCCAGTGCATAAACCCCCACCTGTTTGTTTTTACAGAAGTATTCCTTCCACCTCCTTACCAGTCACACAACAGATGACAGAAATGAGCATTTCTAGAGAGGGAAAGTCCCTGTCTCCTAAGGCTGAAGCTTCTGAACCAGGTAATTGCAATGAAATATGATCAAATACAGGCCCTTTTTTAGTCTTTAGTGTTTCAAACTGTTTCGTGCAAGGACCATCAAACATGACCATCTTTTTTACGATGGACTCACTGTGACGAGTGGGGCGGGGCCGAGGGACATGGGAGCGAGGCCGGGGGAGTGATTGGAGATGAACTGCACCTGTTCGTCCCACCGGTCTCGAGGCCCATGGAGGAGATGGAAGGATATAAAACTGGAGCGACGACAGTGAAGGACGAGAGAGGACCAGGCCTGGGCTTTTAGTTGTGTTGTGGTTTTTATTTTATGCGCACCAGTCGTCCGTGAGGGGCTGGTGCGCTGTTTTGTGTTTATTTTGTTATTAAAATGTTTTTGATTGTCCGCCGGTTCCCGCCTCCTTCTTCCGGATGAATATGAAGGTTGATATCGTTACAGTGGTGCCGAAACCCGGGATACCCCCATCGCCCCTCGCAGGCCGGGGGGTACTCCCGAGACTGCGCTCTACTCCCCCCCTCCCCCCCCTCCTCCTCCTCCTCCTCCTCCCTCCTCCTCCTCCTCCCTCCGGGGGGGCCGCTCCCGGGGACCTGCGGGAACCTGGGGGTAGGACAGGCGAGGCGAGAGAAAAGGAGATGGAAGGAGGAGCGACAGAGACGAGAGAGGGGAGAGAGGAAAAAAAAAAAAAAAAAAAAAAAAAAATTCCGGTTCCCAGACGCACCGCTTCTCGGCCCTCCACCAGCTGGGTGATCTCCTCCGCGGTGCCTGGCGGTGGCACTGGACGGCCCTCGGCGGACGGCACGACACTCCTCCGCCGCCCGGTGGACGGCGACGGCTCCTCCGGTTTTGGGCAGCCGGCAGGAGTCCCCCGTTCCCTGCTCCTCCCCGTTCCGGCGGAGGCAGCAGGCTCCGGCCACCTGGCGAACGGCGCCGACTCCTCCGCTCCCTCACGGACGGCAGCCGTCTCTCCACATCGTGGGCGGCCGGTAGCGAGCTCGCCCGTCCCCGGCAACTCGCTCCAGCCCACCGCCTCGAGCGTCCATGGCGGCACACTCCTCGCCAGCTCGATGGCACCGCGGATTCACCACAGCGGCGAGGGATCTTCAGCAGCGCGTCCCTCCTTCTCCCGGGCTTCGGCACCACTGTAACGATATCAACCTTCATATTCATCCGGAAGAAGGAGGCGGGAACCGGCGGACAATCAACAACATTTTAATAACAAAATAAACACAAAACAGCGCACCAGCCCCTCACGGACGACTGGTGCGCATAAAATAAAAACCACAACACAACTAAAAGCCCAGGCCTGGTCCTCTCTCGTCCTTCACTGTCGTCGCTCCAGTTTTATATCCTTCCATCTCCTCCATGGGCCTCGAGACCGGTGGGACGAACAGGTGCAGTTCATCTCCAATCACTCCCCCGGCCTCGCTCCCATGTCCCTCGGCCCCGCCCCACTCGTCACACTCACGTTCTATATATATTTATTATTATTATATATGTGTGCGTGTGTGTGTATGTGAAGAAGGGAACCTGATCTGGTGGTGAAATAGCACTGGCACACACGTTAACATCCACTTTTTACATTCCTTTTCCCTCCCCTTTGCTTTCGCTATAGATAGACAGGTGCACATGGCATTCTATATGCACGGACATTACATTCGTTTATTCATTATTTCCCGGCCATAATAAATACTCTGACATTCATACATCTTGTAAGTTTATGGTAAATGTTAAGTTGCATTATTGGATTGTCTTCTATTGTATGCCATACCTGTTACATGTTGAGTGTTGCTAGATTAAGGGTCGGAGGAGGTCGACCAAACTATTTAATCCTCAGCGGGAGACCGATATTGTTTGTACATGTTTAGAGTGATCTTGTGAATGTTTTATATTCTTCTCTTTCTGATTTGAATGTTGTTGTCACATACTGTATGGTAATATATTTTTGTAGTAAATGTTTATTCATATGTGAATACATATATCATACTACCCTGTTATTGGTAAGCTCTTATAGGGGAGGAGCCTGGTCTTTAAAAAAACACCCAAAATGCTGAGACTTGGTCTCTCGATAGGCTGAATGAGCTACTGAGTGAGCTACTATTGTGCCATGAACAAATCAACACCTGTATAGTATAATTATATTGTGGATAAGTGTATATATTTTTGGAGATGTTTTCTTTTGTGTTGGTAGGAAATACTTTTTTGTTACTTTATATATTTGTTTTTCCCTTCAGCACTTGTTAATACTTTGCACTTTGTGGTTGTTTCACGCTACTGTAAATAAACACCACCATTGCACCATAGTGCATCTGTCTCTCTCTCTTTCTCTCTCTATTAATGTATAAACAATTATATAGTGTAATTGTGTAAAAAGTGTAATAAATTAAAATATTATCTGGAAAATATTGATGAATATATTTAATCACATTTTTTCAAAAAATTAAATGCAGTTTCTTAGGGTTTAAAATGAATGCGGTCAATAGAAAAAAGTAATCGCAATTGATTTCATGATTTTTCTTCAGTCTTTATTAAAATTGGTGAATGTAAATAATCATTGTTACACATAATATATCATCTTAGGTGTGCGTTAAAATAAGTTTAAAACAAGCAAATAAACAACAGTGCACCATCCTGATGCTTTATTGCGGGGGGTATTTTTAATGTCAGTAATAGGATTTTATTTAATTTTTTTAAATGCCTGACGAATGTCGATTGACAAACTATTTAATATTCACATTTTTGCAGCTACAGCAGGAAGTAAGATGACTTCTCCTTCGTCTGTTTAATTACTTATTATCACCATTAAAGTATGTAAAGGAGTGTTTATTTATAAGACTATATGTCTAGAATGTGAGTGTCAAAGGAAGCACTATCAAGTTTGTGGTGGTTGGGCCATTTTTTCAGTTCTTCTTTGCACTAAAATGGACTTTGCTGCAGACAAAGCTCTCTTTGGGGCTGCTCCAGTTTTAGTGTGAGCTGTTTACTGATGACGGTCCTAAGTCCATGCAGTGTTAAGAACTTAGAAATTAGGACTTTGGGGGTTTGTGGTAGAGCCTGTTTTAGGGAAAAGTCCTATAAATCTTTCTCGGACTTCTTTCAGAATCCACCCATGCCACAGTGCAACATTTTCATTTAAATCAATTTTCTCTCCTTTCTTTCCACAGTCATAACACAGCCCACCTCCTCCTACTCCCCAATCCCTGTGGCTCAGGGCAGTGATGAGGGCAAGAGTCCAGATTCCTCCAAACCGAAGAAAAATAGATGCTTTACCTGCCGTAAAAGAGTTGGCCTTACAGGTGAGGCTAACTGATCGATCATTCTGATATTCGTGTGATTATATGTGTGTTTATGAACAGAGGTCTTATGTTTTCTTTTGTTTTACAGGTTTTGACTGTCGATGTGGCAATCTGTTCTGTGGAATTCACCGGTACTCAGACAAGCACAACTGCACATACGATTACAAGGCTGAAGCCGCTGCGAAGATCCGTAAGGAGAATCCCGTAGTGGTGGCTGATAAGATCCAGAGAATATAAGCTTTACTCTCTTTCTCCAAGAACATTGGTGGATAAAATGGACGTCTTGAAAAACGGACTTGTGTTTTTTTATCACCTTAAAAAGAAACCGAGAGAACTGTACCGTCTGAGGCTCATGCATAAACGATCTTGACAGATTTTGGTTTTCTAATAGGTATTAATTTCTCTTTTTTTTTGTCCTCTCTGTGGTGTTTTATGCTAGTTATTCTTGCATATTCTTTTGTTTACTAAAGCATAGGACACCTTTCAGGAAATTTTAGCTATTATTATTAGTATCATTTGTAAATTTGTTTTGCCTGTTCCCGCCCTCATGCAATGAGAGTGGCAGATACTCTGTGCCAAAAAGTGGCCACGTAGTTTCTGAGTAAGTAGGTTTCAGCCTTGGACTTATGAATGACACTGAATTTTTAAGAGGTGTGTCAAAGCTCTACCCGGTGATGTGTGCAGCATGTATTGGTCTGTTAAACTTCAGTTTGTCATTACCGTCTGTTCTAGCAAAATCAGTTGGAATGTGAGGCCGCCCAGTTAATACCGTTTATTTAAAATTAATTTAGAATGTGAACTTGCTACTGTGACATCATCCCTTTTCTTTGTTTTTGAATGAATGGTTGAGATTCATCCGAAGTCTTTTTTTAAATTATTATTATTATTCGTCTATTGTAGACAACTCTTTTCCCACATTCTAGAACCAATAACATCCATTCTGCGTTTTAGAGTTTCAGATGCCTGGGAGTTTTATTTGTGTTAATTATGTGAGACTTTTTGATAAGACTGTGAGGTGGTACAGCCTTTTTCTGTGTGAGCGTACTTGTGTGCTCAAGTCCTTCTTCCTGTTGTCAAAGCGAGATGAGCTAACCCTCCATTGAAAGTGCATTCATAACACCGCAATAGTATAGGCATAAAGTCAGACCTGATTCTGTGAAACATTGTTCTTTTTGTTTGTTTTAAAATGCACCCACAATGCACCTGTCATTTTTTTGTGTCTGCATAGGTTAATGCAAGTGAGTCCGAGTGCATGTGTTGTGTATATAAATGTCTTTTCTTCTGTAGGGAGTGAGGTTTCCTAAAAAAAAAAGAAAAAAGAAAAAAGATGTATCTGTTGAGAGTATGTATCTGTTTGAGGTTTAATTTCAGCCTTTAGTTATATGCAAATTTGTATGAAAAAAACCTTACTATGTTCATATTTATGTATTGCATTTAATCATTTTACCTGGCATTAAAGAAAAAAGTATTGTAAATAAAAATATACAGAGAAATTATACAGTCATGTTGTTCTGTTGCCATTTTTAGTGGAAATTCCATGATGTCATGCAGTTAATTTGTTTTTAAATGAGTAATTTGTTGCTGTTCTTCTACTGAAAAACACACAGCAGAAGGCCCAAATTGTAGATTTCCTGACAGCCAAATGATTTTTCAGATGTTGTTTGTTCCTCACACCTGTCCCGGCTGCTGACGCAAAGACATCCTGTTTTCACGGCAGCTGTCCTGACCACCTTTAGCACTTCTGTACTCGCAACCAAAGCAGATTTGACAATCCTGCCAGACCTATCAACAGCTGGAGACGCTGTGTCACCCTCTAAGGAATGACAACAGCTGGTGTGAACCCTCAGTGTCACCCTCAGTCAAGCACGCAAGATATCCAGATATACTTTTCCTGTCTTGTCTTCAAAATACATCTCTGTCCCTTAAAGAAAAATTTATTTTGTATCACCGGCCAGTCATTTGGAGTTATTGTCATACTCTTGACTAATCAGCATCTGCGGCCTGTTCTCTATTTGTACAGAGGGGGTTGGGCGTTAAGCTGGTCTGGGTGGATGACATCACAGTGACGGGTGGTGACCGATGTTGAGGGCAGATGCCTACACCACAGAATGTTGACAGGCGTCAGAGGGAGGAGCCACCAAAGATACAAAAAGGTATATTGAGGCATAGTTGAACAGGAAGGTGAGCTGATCGGAAATACAGTGTGGCTTAGAACCCTGTATCACGAGTAACAGTAATGACCTGTAGCTGCATTAAAGGCAGGACGTAGAAGTTGTTCAGCAGGGGAGCAGATGGGTTCCCATACAGAGTACAGCATGTTCTTCCCACATTAAACCTTGTGTGAGTTAGGGGCTGTAAATTGGCTTCTCAGTCATGAGTTTAGCTGAGGAGAAGAGACAAAGGACCTAAAAGAAAGACTTTTGTATTAAAGGAATGAAGTGTGAAGGGCATCGAAGGAAAATGTAGGTTTTGGGAAATCTTTAGAGGGAGGTAAAAATAGTTAAAATGTTAAGGAAATGTACTTTTTTTCTGAATTTTTTAAAATCATTTAAATCAGTTTACTAGACTGGGGTTTGTTTGAAAGCTTTAAACTGACTAATAATTCAATCCAAAAATATAATAATTTAAAAAAATATATTTGTTTACATGTATGTCATTAGGTGACATCAAAGAACCGTGAATGTGAATGAGAGGTTCAGTTATTGAAATTATTATTACTAAATTATTAAAATCTCAGGTAACTTTGCTTTTCAGTTTTAGTGAGGTTGAGTTTTTTTTTTTTTTTTTTTTTTTTTTTTTTTTTACTTATGTGTACAATAAACTAGAACAGCCGGCCTGTCACAAGGCCTAACCAGACTATGACAGATGCAGTGAACTAGGGCAGTGAGTTCCAACTGTGATCTCACACAATCTCTCTCGAACTAACAATACCATGCACAAATAAACACTTAAACTTAAATGTTTTCCCTTTCTCAACTTTACTGGAACGTTCCCATGATGTTCCCTGCTGTTTCTTGTATACCAAGCTTTTGTTCCTTGAGGCGTAGCCAGGAAGATGGTCCAGAGTAAAATCACCCTTTAACTTGTGTGTCTGGGTGTGGCTCACAAAGCTGCTTGTGTACCTCAGGGTAGAAGTTCAGTCAGTAAGTCAGATTACATGAAGAGAGGGGATTATGACAGGTATGGGAACCTCTTTGACTCATTGAATTTTAATCATCATCATCTGTCAATCATCTTCCTACACCATATTAAACTATTTTATGGCCAAAATGATTGGTCAGATTGATTGTGTTGTTAAGTGCTTATGTACGCCTGTCACAAATATTTTATGTACCTTGTGTGGTCTAGCCAGGAAACTCCCAGCCAGCCAGATCCAGCTCTGTCTGATTCAGCACTTCTGTAAGAGAAAGAGAGCAGGAAGGGGCGGGGTTTAGATGGGCATTATGACGTCACTGCATACGACTCAGCCTCACCTCATTCTCCATTCACATGCTTCCACCGCGTCTGTGTGCGAGGCTCCGCCCACTCACATGTGCTTTACTCATGCTTCTGTCTCATTTCATGAGCGTTCGTCTCTCTCCAAACTGTGTGCCTCTTTGTCTTTCACTCCCATGTTTGTTCGCTCTCCCTCACTTCTGCTTCTCTCTCGCTCTGAGACACGTATGCTTTTTGCTAGATGTCTGTGGTTCAAGCCATTGTGCTAGAGCGCAAAAGCAGATCGTTTTGAGGTTCAGTTCATTTGCTATTATTTTTGCATTTAAAGGGTTAGCTCATCCAAAAATGTACATTTGATGAAACTGTTCTCATCCTCAGGATAATGTGATGTGTTACTCATTTCTTTATCACAATAGATTTGGAAATATTTTGCATTAAATCACTTGCTCACCAATAGATCCGCCAAAATCTGACAGGGTTCTGTCAGAATAAGAGTCCAAACAGCTGATAAATACATCACAAAAATCCACAAGTAATCTGCATGACTTCAGTCCATCAATTAACATCTTGTGAAGTGAAAAGCTTAATAGTAAGAAACAAAACCATCAAGCCATTTCGTCCAGCTAAAATAACATTCCATGATGCATATCGCCTTCTCCAGTGAAAAGTCATCACGTCTGAATTAGGAGAGGAATATGCACAGGTAAAGCTTTCAAGCACAAACAAGTCCAAAACATTTCTGTATCAAATATGTCAGTGGACTTTGATTTTCTGACAGCACCCATTCACCGCAGAGGATCCATTGTTAACTAAGTGATGTATTTCTATAAATCTGTTCCAATGAAGAAACAAACTCATTTTGGGTGAACCATTCCTTTAAAGGGAACATTCTGTCTTTAATTACTCACCCTCATAATTAATATAATACATGGGGTTATTTTTCAATAATTCCATGAATACTTCTTAAAGGGATAGTTCACCTTTAGTTGCTGGTCCCCATTGACTTGAATTTTTTTTTTTTTTTCATACTTTGGAAGTCAAGATAGGGACCAGCAACTGAATGTGAACTGTACCTTTAAGTGTGGCATCTTCCCAGTTCTTATCAGCAAGAATATATAGCAAAGAATGTGTCCCTTACATTTTCTTCTGTGAATGCAGTTGTTTTGGTTTGTAAATATTTCTGTAAAAGACACCTAATTAAATATATGTTGAAGGATCATGACTTCTGTCTCCTGATTAGTAATTAGATCAAAGCACGATTTGCTTGCTGAGCAGTGTGTTCAGATTATTTTCCAAACACACAAGACAGACCTGACTGACAGAGAGTTCAGAACTGGAATGTTGGCATTGTGGTGCAACAAACTTCGGCTGAAAAATATATAAGCTTACATGGAATAAAATAATAACGCATAAAAATGTTGCAGATCATTTTAGAAATAAAGTATAATTTACAATACTAACAAAATCATATATATCATGTTTACGGATCATTTAATTTTAATATAATTTAGTATAATATAGTACGTAATTTTTTTATTTAGTATATTGTGAAAATATGAGTCAAATACGACTCACACTCACTGAAGCACATCATAATTTATGTTCTCTTTCTTTGCTAATATAAGTGTGATTTCCTGATTGAGACGTCATTGTGCTGCAGTGTAAAGTACAGTCTCTTATCGCCACCATGTGGTAATAAATTATTTTGCCTATTAATTGGCAGCTAACAAATACATGAACAAACTTTCTAGATTGTTTTAAAATGTATAAGGGAACGTGCATAATTTTAGCTTTAATTTTATTACAATTCATTTAAATAGTCTTGTAGTGTGACAAATCACTATTTTTGAGCATAACAATTCCATGAGTCTTTTAACTCATGTATAAAAATTATACTTAGAAAATATGTGGTTTTAAATTATTTTATATGTATAGCATTTCATACTGCAGGACACTGCTGTCACCACTTGAAATGCTGATCACTCAATTTCAGTTCAAAAACATTGAGAACTAGTCCAGAAGCATGAATAAATGACTAGCTGCTAACAGGGCTAGACTGGGACAAAAAATCAGCCCTGGACTTCATCCAGACCGGCCCACTATGCATGTAAACATGCACGCACACACACACACACACACACACACACACACACTACATGTCTATACATACATTAATCTGCATGTAAAATTACTGATTAGAATGTATTACTATCAAAACCAAGTAAAAACTATTAAAATAATAAACAAAGAAAATGCTAATGATTTTATCAGGCTTTATTTTAAATATCTAAAGGTCTTAATTTATGTGCTTCTTATTATTCTAATATTAATATTAATGCTTAGGGTACACAATGTCTGCTGTAACTATTTCATGTGCTGCAACATAACACTTGTTTTTTTTTATATTAATTTACACAAATTACCTCGGACTTGTTGGCTGCTTATAGGCTAGTACTGAGACCACTGATCTACAGTAAATTTGATTTATAAAGACCACTGATCTACAATGAAATAAAAGAGTAATTAAGACAAAGAACGTTGTGTAGTGATTTAGTTTCTTAACATAATCAAAGGCCTTTAAAAATCCTTGAAGTAGACTGGCTTATTCAAATGTAGAGCTCAATGCTAGGGTTCAAAACTTTACTTGCCCTGACAAAAATAAATACATAAAAATAAAATTGCTATTTTTTTCTTTGTAAATAAGCTGCAATCTCATTTCATAATTCCAATTTCAATACCACATTAAAAACACTAACTATTAAGTTCAAACATTAATTAAGTCAAGTGTACAGTCACACATATACATATACAGTGTACACACACACATATACATATACATATACATATACATACATACATACATTTATATCCTTGTTAAAGCTGTTATTCAAGAGCAGTAATTTATTTCTCTTTGTCTTTTGTTCACATTAATGACACAGGCCGACAGGTATAAGGCTTCTGCCTGGCACTTTAAGGGATTTTTTTCTCAACTGATTACAAATTGAAAAAAATACATCTCACATAAATGCTGTAAATATACAGAGACATAGAGCATCAGCTGGTATTATTAAATGTTAAAAATAACTAGTTAAAATATTAAATATAATGCAGTTTTCATTATAATAATTATTTAATGACAAGTGAAAATATTATAAATATGTACTATAGTGCACATATTTAGCTAAATACTCCTTTCTTATGGCTATTTTTCTCAACTAACATGCTATGGTCTTTAAATGGCTTTCTTGAGGTAAATGTAACGTTCTGTGACATAATTGTTCTCCTGCTGATCTGACTGATGAATGATTGATCGATATTATTTATGAGGCATATATACATTTCGGTAAGTTGTTCTGTATCTTTAAACAGAAAATAACAGATGATCGGTTTACTTGAACTGAGGCGCAAAAGCGATCTGTCACGTCACATTTTCTAACGGCAAAACGGTATTGTCTGAATTTTGTAATAAAATGGGCTGAAAATTTTAAATGTCATTTATATAGATCAGTGAGTGGTGGCATAGTAGCCTACGTGTATCATTACATTTCTGTCTCACCTCAGCAGTCAAGTCCCGCCCTGCTGACGTCTTCACTTAAGTCTTTTGCCTTCCAGCAAATAATTTATTTATCTTGACACATTTGGTGGCATCTGCCTCAAGTGCTTGTAGTATTCTCTCTCTCAACTTTCGGCCCCTCCTTTACGCTTAGATATTTTATTATTTAACATATTGAATTTCGTCGCAGTTGTAAAGCGGCCGCTTTTCAAGGCTAGAACTTGATTCTGATTGGCCAATGAGCAGTGAACACGTCACGTGTGCTCATCACAGGTTAGACCTGTCAGTCGAGGAGCGTCTCGCTGCAGCTTGCGGTGGACATCCAACCCCGCCCACATCCAAGTGTGACGTCAGACGCCACGCCTATGCCATACGTAAAAATACGTCATCGGGTGATGCCAGGTGACAACTCATGTGTTGTGCGCATGTGCAAAAATGGCGGAAGTATGTTTTTTTTTTTTTTATGTTTTTTTTTATTAACATTTTGTCAAAGTACAATTTTAAGACGTAAACAAAATTGAATCAATTTTATCGGAAGTATATTGTTTCGGGGATCAAATTAAATAATGTTATCTTTCGTTTTACTAATACAGGTTAAATAACTTGTATTAAATAAATTTAAATAGTACAAATTAAACCTAGGCCACATCTCTAATGTATGGAAGTAAATTCATCCAAACAGCCGGTAAAACGCCTGCATTGGTTGATTATACTTAGGTAAATTAATATAATATTTATACCTTCCGCTGTTCGATTATGTAAATGACAAATTCACATATTTTATGATCGATTGTAACATACCTTAGACAATATGAAAGTTAAGTAGACCATTTTGTTTAAGGCATTTTTATTTATCTAATTCTCTAAAAATATGTTTCACTTATAAGGTAGGAATGTTAGTGATCATATCACTATTTTAAGGATAAATATGGGTGTTATGCAATAACTGGAATCCTCCCCTCTTTGCTTTTTTTTAAATGTGTTTATTTTTCAAATTTCTTTCATTTTAAATAAAAAAAAAATGTTGCTGAAATTGGCAAATTTATATACTTCATTTGGTTTTAAGTATTTTTGTTTTCCTTTTAATTATATACAAGAACAATTATGATCTACACACTAATATTTTTTATAGCATGGGAAAAAAAAATGTATCACCTCGCAAAAAAGAGCAACTACATTTGCATGATAGGATTGACGGTTCTCTATATAGACTAAGCTACACATACATAGGCTTAAGTCATTGGTTGCTTTGATAGATTATGTAAGTAACATGGCATTGACTTTTGGGCCTTTTTCCATCAACACAAATATATATAAAAATGTGTCCAAGTCCTACGGATGCATAAAGATCAATAAAAAGACATCCCTTGGGTATTGTTATATTTATTTCACAAAACAATAATATTCAACAATGTAGAGTAAATAAATTATTATAAATTAAATAACTCCCAGAAACATTTTATTGACTTTCAGCCCCTGTTCATCAACACATTTTAATAAGAACGTTTCCATATCCTCACAATTGTCAAAGACAAACACACAGGCATCCCTTGCTTTCTCAGTCTCTCTTTTCAGGTAGTCTTTGATTATATTAGACTGTTTTTCTTCGTCCATCTGGAGAAATTCAGGCTCTGTCACCTCTCCATGGAACAGCTCACAGTGGCTCTGAACCCAGCACCATGCTACACCAATGTCCCTTATGAACTTCCTCTTCAGTTCCTCTTCGATCTTCTGTTGAAAGTAAAAAATAAACTGTGTTTGTGGGGTAAATCTAAAATTACTATAATTATTTTCACAAAAAAAAAAAATGTTTTTACCTCATCACTGTCATCTTGACCCATCACAGTTTCCGTACTAGCTGGCTGTTTGGTGATGGTGGACTCTGACAACCTAAAGACAGACTCAAAGGTTAGGTAAATGGACCATTTGTAGAGCATCTTTTTAGTATTTCCAACCACTCAAAGCATTCAACACATTTCTAAACATTCAACATTGTGGCCTCTCCAAAGTTTTGCTACTGCAGTGCCTAACATTCTAGGAGGAAACATTTAGTGTGTCTGGGTAGTTTGAATGCAGAAGAATCAATTTCATTTCATTAACCAGTTGTGTGTACCTTGGATGGGACATGTTTTGCAAGAGCAAACTACACCACCACCTTCGGAGCTGAGGGATGTCATCCTAACAGATAAAACCCAAAATAAAAAACTGAGAATGCATTTGAAAAAACTTCTGGAAAAAATAAATAAATAAAAAAGGAAAACCTTCCAAAAGAAAATTTGAGGTCATCACCTGGCTAAAGTCAAATGTCCAGTCCAGGGCCATATAGAGTGCATACTGAAACAGACAACAAATACCATTGAGAAAATTCAAATATTGAAATTAACTGACACCAATTTACTGTAACGTACAGATAACACTAGACCGTATTCATCTAAATACTGCATGTAAACTAAACTAAACTTCTGCCATCCCCATAACTGCTCAGAATCTGTAATTCACTGCTTACCATCAGCATGAACAGACCACAATCCAGTCCCTCTCTCTGGGTTGGAATATTCTATCAAATATTTAAATGTATAATTATTTTTTTTTTTATACATAAAACTACAGAACAAGGACTGAAAAAAAAAACTGATGATTGCATTCTCGTACCTTGGTTATAATGATCTTCCACGGGCCATTCATTTTAAGATGAAGTAACCTGTAGAAAAAAAAATTAACAAAAGTGTAGAGTGTACACAGCAAGTTACAAAACACACATAGATAAATAACAACAATATTCTCATCACTTTAGTGGTTCCCAAGAAACTACAGTTCATCTTGTTGTTCTTTGAGATTCACATACATATTTAGATTATACAACATACATATACATGCATATATGATTTAAAAACACAAAAACCAATCATTATCTAAAGACATGCTCTCACCATACCTCCATGGTCCACTGCATGACTTATGTGGTTCTCTAGAAGGTGAAGTGTAAAAGATAACTTCTCTTCAGTGGTGAAACTGCAGCAGGGACATTCAAACCCCCCCATCACGGCAGAACTGTTCTGGATCAGGTTTGGACTGCAGAGGTGTAGGATCCTGTAAAACATGATAAATATTATGTGTATATAGAAGGATACAAAGATTTGCCACGAACAGAGACATAGTAAGACATAGTGAATTGTGTGGTTGCTCAAACAAGTTATTGTGCAAGAGTTGTCAGTGTATATCATTAAATATATTCCATGTGTTTTGCATGGGGCCAGGGGAGTACATGTATGTGAGAGAGGTGAAGTGTGAGTGTGTGTGTGTGTGTGAGAGAGATCAGTATTATGTGACAGGGATATAAAAAAAAAAACATGAAGGATGAATCAATGCACATACATTTTATCAGGATACAGTTAGGAGCATTATAGACATTATGAAAGTAAACACAGCAGTGTTGGTAGCCTTATAACGTGCCTGTGTGCTATTGTTTCACTTCATGTCTAACAAAATATTCATTGATAATTTAATGTGTACATTTTACCATTTTAACTATTAACGTTAAGCAGAGACATACAGTGAGTGTGACAAACACTTTTGGGCTAAAAACCGAATTTTTCATTACTTACAGCCATGGCAGATAACTTCTTCCTCTTCTGGGCAACTGGCAAATACAGATAACAACAACTTCTTCTTCTTTCTGGCGATCGCAAAACAATATTTCCTTCTTTTACCGATTAAAAACGTCACAAACTTCTTCAGTTCAGTCTTCTCGACGCTTCTTCCTGTTTGAAATTTAATGAGAACGTGACGTAGACGGATATAGGCGCGGTTTATGATGGCACATCCGGGTGGGCAGGGTTGGATATGTGACGTCTTTGGATGTGGGCGGGGTATCTGACGTCACGCTTGGATGTGGGCGGGGTTGGATGTCCACCGCAGGCTGCAGCGAGCCCTACTTGTGTCAGTCCCGCAGCTCGCATCAGCATCATGCGGCTTCATGAGAGAGACACATAAGGCCGGAATTGGACTATACAACAATATACTTACGAATATATTTGTGATTAATAATGATTTAAAAACAAAATACATAACGCACCGGCCCAACCAGACCGCGGCCCACCGGGAATCTCCCGATAGTCCCGATGGCCAGTACATGCCTGGCTGCTACTAAACTAGAACTCTTGTTTGTTGTATGTAGTGGGCATGAAGCAAATGTAACTGAGAGCTGTGTTCATACTTGAGAACTCGCATGAGGGAGAGAGAGAGACAAATACCTGCAGTGTATTATCATGAAAAAAAGATGAAAAATAAATAAATATACCTAAAAAACAAACTAAAATCAGGATGACAGTAACATCATTAAGCATTTTTATTGTCAATTTGTTGCTGATTAATATAAAATAGTTTATCACATTTTTTCCATGATCAACACAACTGGTAAAAAGAAGACAACATAATATATATTATATCATAATATATATATTAGTATAAATCTATAGCATCCTTTATAAAATCTAAACTATGTTCTATGTATGTATATATATATATATATATATATATATATATATATATATATATATGCTTGTCCTGAGTACATTATATTTGTGTGTTTGATTATATAGTGTATTATATTTCTGGACAAAAACAACTAGATATTAACTATGCATCTGTAAATGGAACCACTCACCTTCCAGCCACGTAGACTTCAGTAATATTTCGATCGTCACCTTTTCAAAACAAATATATGTAAGAACTTAGAAGACAGGAATCTCTGAATTAATTGAATATACAGTATATAAAAAAATAAAAAATGTAAAATGTTTCTGTAGCAACTTACCTAAATTTAAAAACTTCTCCAAAATGACCTGTTAAAAAAACGCATCGAATGAGGCATTCTTGATAATTTATGTATGCAAAAGATATTCATTGTAATTTTGTGTTTGCGTTAATCACACACTAAAAGCATTAAACCAAATTATATTGTTTTCTCAGTATGAGGGCGGGAAAGAACCTTGGGGCCTTCACCAGGAAACAAATCGATCGGTCCATCAGGAACACAAACATTCACTCGCAGGGCATCAAAGTCCTTTCCTACCACAAAGTTTCCGATTTGATCATCCAGTGAGAGGGCTGTAGGGTGTGGGGAGAAAAACCAGGCAAATTTATATAGTGTACTGTGCTAGTATTAAATAACATGTTTGTCAATGAGAGCTGGAATCTTACCTTCACTGCCTCCAAGGGTAGCCAATCTGAAAACCTCCTCAAAGCTCAGAGTCCTAATTTGAGGGTCCTGGATGGTCAGGGCTTTGGACGTATCAAGAGTTCTTCGCATAGCATCTAGCATGGATGGGGAGTAGCCTCCTGCTACATCTACATAAGACACAGACAAAATGTAATGCAAAGTCAATACAGAATATTCCAGGGATAATGAGCAACTGTACATATCCTGCTAAATACATGGGTACTCACCAATTAAATAGACCTGGACATTAAATGACTTGAGTTTACATGTATAGCCAATTATCTTAAAACTTTGTACAAATTGGCAACAATTTATTAATCAGAGATTCAGTAATAGAAACACAAAAAAGTTCACCTGTCCCCAAACCCAATTTCACTTTGTGGTTCAAAACATTGCGCACATTTAGCATCCCACTACAAATCCTGGGATGGAAAAAGAGACAATAAATGAATAATAATAAAAAAAAATAAAAGATAAAAAAAAGATAAAAAATAAAAGGCTTAAGGTGCTTACGAAATGTTACTGTTTGGACAGTGAGAGATTGCAGATCCTGTTTCACGGAAGATATCCAGTTCTTCATCAGTTAGGTGACAACCATGGGCCATTACAGTCTGCAATAGTCAGTTTACATCATTTAAATTCCAAACCAATTTCAAGTCTTAAATCTAACCTTTTATATTACTAAGATTCTGCAAAGATTCAACATAACAGAAATAAATGTAACGTGGCTTTTTTTCAAACTAACTTGTACAGTATATTTAGAATAATAATGAATTATTTATTTTTTGAGCCACTTCATTGAAATGAACCAAATTTATCGAAATAATCCAAATTAAAATAAGTTAAAATCATCAAATGTGAATAGAGCAGGGAATTTGTGTGCTCAAACAAATGTCAATGCACTCCACTGTTCTAAACTCTTGATCACAAACTTATTTTACAAAGCACATGACTTCCAACTTTTAGACCTGGACACCTGTATATGTGTGTTAAAGCTATATATTCATGTTGCAACACAAATGTAAACATAAAATCTAAAAAATTCCAAAATGAATAAGAAACAAAGTCTACAATCTATGTAGAAAAAAATATATGTTTATACATTTAGCAGAAACCTTTATCTAAAGTGACTTACAGTGCATTCAGGCTAACATTTTTGTTTTTTACCTAACATGTGTTCCCTGGGAATCGAACTCACAACCTTGCACTGCTAAGCAATGCTCTACCACTTGAGCCACAGGAATATATAAAGTAATATATTAGACAGAAAAAAATATATAAACATATGTCATCAGTTCTTTGATGTATAATGACCATCTCTGAATACCACTCACCCTATCCGTAAGCAGCTTGTGCTTGAGGTAAACATCAGTGTAGGATTTGCAGCCTGGAAACAATGTTTGCACAAGCTCCACTTCCCCTTTGTTCTCACTGATGTGACTCTACAGATTTAATGATGGCAGAAAAACATGTGATAATCATTTTACTTAGTGTCTATTAGTGTTTTTCTTATGATTTATAGCAGCTTAACTGTTAATTATACACAACAATTGAGTTTAGAATATCAGTTTATAATATTTACAGCATTCATTTATAATTGTCACAACTATGCTACTGTGAGAAACAGGGAACGAGGAGACACAGGAGAATTCACAGTAAACAGTCTTCAATCCTTCCAACATGGGGTACACAGGGCAGACAGGAACACACGTAGCACAAGACGTACACATTCAATACCAGACAGATTGCACAGACTGGAACTTAAATGCATGGGTAATTGACAAGACAAACCTGGGAGCAATGAACAACCAAACACACTGGAAAACTAGGTCATGCACATGGGGAGGGAAAACACTTTTTTTTCTTCAGTTGAGAAAAAAAATGAATGGAGAGCCAGGCCTTCCATTGTGATGACGGATGCACTGTAAGCCTTGATAAGACTGAAACAACAGTGTATTCGATAGTTGCCTATAGCAACATTTGAAAAAAGCCACAGATGACTGCTCTTTTAAATTAAAAACAGTCAATGCAAAAAATCTGAAAAACCGGGGCTTAATAAGTCATCATATACCTTTTTAAACTTCTACCATGTGAACAATGCCAAGGACAAACCTGAATTCGAAGCTTGTTGCTGTTGGCAATTTCACCCAATTCACTGAGCAGTGAGGAGGAACAGGAAGGAGCGAATCGAGGAGTAACCACAGGCTTAACTTTTGGGTACTAAAACAGTCAGATAATATATTTTTATATTCATATTTAGAGAGCTTAAAATAATTTAGGCACAACAACTAAATTCCAACTCTGATCAGCATAACAACTAGAGTTTTATAATAGACAGATTAACTGAGCAAAAATGAACCTGTTATTTACCTCCTTTTTGAGAAGCTCTTTGATGAAACTACAAAAAAAAAAAAAACAAGAGTTCTTTGATCAGACTGGGGTTTGGGTTTATAACAAAAAATCTAAAAAGTCATTTGTACATTGTACATGAGCTTACTAACACTATTGTGTCAGTACAGTCACACAGTCCTTCTAAACTCACCGGTCTGTCTCCTCTTTACATTCGCTTGAACTTTCTTTGTACTGTGGAACTGCAGAATTGCAGTCCATGCAAACTTTACCCACTAAAGCTCTTTGTCCGAACTTATCTAGTGGAAAAGGGACAAAAATACTGTATAACACCATCTAAAAATCAAGGATTGATTTATTATCCTTATTATATACAGATGTTTTTTAAAATAATATTGAAGTTTACACAGAGTTATTAAAATTTTAGTTCACAGATTGATAGGCCACAGTGCACCTCTTATCACATAATATGGAAAAAAGCAAACATAAATGCAGTTATACTTAGACAGAACAAGAGCTAAGACAAGATAATGCAAAGCAAGACAAACTCCAAAGGTTAAAGAAAGGGTGTGCTTGTGTTAGCCAACACAGACAGTCACAAGGGAAATTATTATACTGTATGTGTGTCCTTGGTTGCATGGGTTTTACCTGCCAGCTCTCCAAGCAGAAGAGAGGCATCAGTGTGTATTGTGGCAAAATAACAAGCAGTAGTGGTGCCGTTCTTTAAGGTTCTTCTCTACAGTGCCAAACAGTCAACAAAAAGGAAAAAAATATATATTTTCAACATGCATTCTATATCCATATCATTTCCATCAATGATTTACCTTAGAATTCAGTTTATTTAGATGTTATGTAGTCCATTTAAATAAGCTTACCACAACTTTAGTGTAGACATTATTGGCAAACTCCAAGTCGTTATACTTGGCTTCCACAGGGAAAGTGTAAGTGTTGAGCCACTCCAGTAGAGGCAGGTCTAATGCTGTGCCAGTATAGCTATACTGAGATGCATGGATGTGTGTATCAACCATTCCAGGCATAAGAAACTCACTGTAGAGCAACATTGAATGCTAACTGAGTAAAATTAAGCAATGGCACTGCAACAAGGTGTTATGGATATCAAAAGGTTTCAAGCTTGTACATGCTTATTATTTCACAAATATTGACATGTTCATCAAAAAGCTGGATTACAAAATGTTTTTTTGCTCTTTTGTTACCTGCTGAATGGTTGAACTGAATGCAAAAGTTACTGTGTGCACTCTGAACCGACTTATGCAAAACTTTTGTATATTAGACTATAGAAAATACAGTATACAATTCATATTGATAGATTTACTATACTCACTATTGTCCAAGCTGTTTTATGTCTGAAGTTTCAAACCCCCACAATTTTGAAAGATTGGCCACATCTTGATCTTTTTCAACAAATGCAATCTAAGAAAAAATAAATCACCATTATAAAAAAAAAAGAAAGAAAGAAAATTGAGGTGCATTAAAAATCATTGATAAATGAATTTATTATATATAATAGACTACGTTATGTAGTTAGGACATTTATCTTCGAAAGAAAATCAAAAGTAGATGCGATGCAAATGTGAAACTATCTGGGAAAACCCGTCGGGTGTCATGCAGGGAAGTTTTCTGTAAATTCTAAAAATAGTTCGTATATGTAAATTTTTTGTCAAAGGGGTTCGTTCAGTTATTATTCTATAACATCTTGTCTGTCATCTCTGAAAATATCTTGGCAACATTCACTTTTTTAGTGCAGAAAAATAGCAATTTATTGTAAGCAGTGTGCGAGGTGCTTTCTCTTAACACCACAAAAACAGTTAAACTATATATATAAAAAACACGTAACATATCTTATAAAAGTGTATCAATGCACATGTCCCGTCAGTCCTGTATAAGCTACTGCACGCAAAGGTTTTTTTAATATATCGTGAGATAATGGAGCGCAAGAAAACAACGCAGTCTGAAGCTGCTCACTAGACGATCTTGCTCGTCTCAGTCTGCTCAATCGTGGAGATGTCAGTGCCCTAAAATATGTTATAATGGACTAATTCACATCCAGAGATGAAGGATCGGATGATGATGCTACTAAAGAGAAGGGGTCCGATGACAGTCTTTTATATGCACAGTTGCGCTGTGCTCGCTTTCCTAACTACAAGGTAGGCCTACAGTATTCCTGCTATCCAAACATACAAGGGGTGATCAAATGTTCAGAGACATCATGATAAACAAAGGAAAACTGTCCTCAGGGTAATTTAGTCTGTTTGTGTAATGATGCCGTCGCGCTCCTGACAGACAGTGATAGTTAAGTAGCCTATAAGTGAAAGTGAAACCCGTCTCACTTTAAACCCATTTTTTGTTTGTTTGTTTGTTTGTTTTTCAAAATTCCATTCCGGAAAAAATCATAGCTATCAGCCAACTTCAGATAGCCGTAACCGTTGTTACGTTTAAGCTATGAACAAAATGTCACCATATGTTGGGTTTTTCTAGATCGCATCACAAATTGTAACTGAGTAGGCTATTAAACACACCTTGCCCTGATCGTCGACTCCTAAGACACAGTCCTGCAGCATCTCAACGGCGGCTCTCGATGTGGAGTGCACAAATGTTCCCCTGAAGACGTGCGCAATGCGCGCGGTCGTGTCGTTCCGATTCATTATCGACATAGATTTTTTTCAAATGTGACTTCTCTGAACATTTATATACGACATCAGGCATTGCAGAATTCCTGTGAAGTGAATGTCATAAACCAGTAATTTTACACCAGCTCTAAGCGCGTCATAGCGTCCATCCAATCGTACGATTTGTAATTGGTGATCGCACACCACCACATATTTTCTTAATTTAGATTTTTTTAATAACTCGCTGCTGCAATGAACAAGAACAAAATCAAAAACAACAATAATAATAAAATATAAACGTTTTCAAGTGTATATTATTATTTTATTACATGCTTTTTTTTTATTATTCAACAATTGCACAGTTTACATGAGCGTTCCTCTCCATTTAAAAATGACATATTGTGCAGTATCCAACATTGCAAGTATTTTAACATAGAAAAATAAAAATAAAAATTTATTTTATTACATGCTGTCATGGGGCGCGTGGTCTTGGTGATGTATGAGCAGTAGCAGACGTCCTACACTATGGGAGTCTTTTGTCAGAATCAGAAGAAAATGGGATAAAGCAATACAAAAAAAAAAAAAAAATCAAAACTCTCTTTATTGTCACACATCGTGTGCATAAGTGTATCAGTGGTAACATTTGTATGTGCAAGACTATGTGCCATGGCAGTACAAACAACAAGATGTAAATACAATTTACAGTATATGTATAAATAACAATATACACATATTAACAATATACACATTTAACACAATATACACATTTTGAACAATATACACAGTATACCTAGGAATCTAAAGTATACACAGGACACTTGCATATGTGTAATGTATAGACTTAAATATAACTTACAGTGATGAAAGTGTTGGTGCTGTTAGACTGAGGAGAAGATGTAGTCACACATACAGTGGAGGACATGCTGCAGTGCTGCCAATCAGAGTCAGTGTAACAGGTGTGTCGACAGAGTGCAGTGTAAGGGAAGGGTTATGGAAGTAAAATAATAACTTATGTCTTTGAAACAAAAAAGCATGCTGAATAGCACTATCTGAAAAAATAATGCATTGAATTAACAGTACTTGCATTTTAATGCCTTGTATTTCCAGGGCTTGCATCTTTAGGTCCTGAAATTTAATGTAGTTGTTCGTTTAAGCTGTGAATATTTCAATTAAAAATATTTCACACACTTTTTCATAATTAAAAAATCAATAATTCATATTCACGTTCCAGAATTCACTTCCAAAATATTAAATCGGTTAAAAAAAAAGCACAGAGGCATAATCTCCAACTGCTGTCAGTCGCTCACCAGCAGGTGGTGCAAGCAGCTGTTAAATAAGGCCAAAGCAACAGGTGGATTAAGTAATACAGTTACAAAAACTGATCTGCAGAAATTAAGCAAGCCTAGGTAGAAGTTTTGATTATCGGGGCATGTGGAAAAGCTGATTGTGCGTATGTTTATTTCAACCTCTTTGCTGTTACCAAGTAAGCAGCATTCAAAGGAGATTATAATGGTGTTTTACCCAACGCTTGAATTACAGAACTAACATTACATCTAAGGAAGACACATATTGCTTTCGGTTGTTTAGTTTGCCTAACTTTGTGTCATGGCTTGTGCGTCGCTGTGCTGTAATACTGGGGATCCCCTCACGTCACACTCCAGGATTCCCCAATGACGAGTAATGCTTCTCAGTCAAATAGGCTAATACTGTGATATAAACCTCAGATCTCAGAATACATTTTATTGATGATTATGCAAACTATATAGACAGTTAAGCAGATGTAAAATATGAACGAACGCTCAAGGTTTCACGCGGTTTCCCTCAGAAATCTGTTAAAGAAAAGAAAACACATTACGTGGCGCTCAGCGCACTAACAGTGACAGCGATTAAAAGACAAAACTCACATCTTAGCGACTGATGATGCAAACTATATACAGACAGATGAGGATATGAACGCAAGTTACGGAACAAGAAAAAGTGCATGTTATATATATAAAATAATTTATTTAATTTATTTAAAAAATAATTAATGAATGAATAAGGGGCCATTCACATATCGCGCCTAATAACGCGTGGAAAAGGCTATACGCGCCGCTTTCTCCTTTTTTCCAAAGCGCTCGGGCAGAAGCGCTCCTGAGGCTAAGCAACAATGACGCGCTCTCTCCATGAAGACACGGAAATTTCAGCAAAGGATAAATGGATTTGCAGCACAAAAAAAAATCGTTTTCAGTAGCTCTGATACTAAATTTATTTCAAAATGGCAATCCATATACAGCTATGATCAGCAGTTCCTTCATCTTGGCTGAGCTTTCAAATTTACGGAAAAGGATGAAGCTGAATGTTTAGTTCTTGTCACATGACCTGCGGTGCACTTGTGGCATTCTGAAAGTTGAGATGTTTTTAACTCGATGCGGTGCGGACGCGCCTGGAAAAAACGGGCGCGTCGCACCGCGTGCGCATCGCGACCGCGTCGCTTCCATTATGAGCGCGCATACCGCGTGCCTACATTGGAAATAACGAAATTGAGCATGCAAAAGACGCGATATGTGAACGCCCCCTAAGAACTGCGGTCTTCTACAGTACTTCAGATATGCCGTGGAGAATCACAGAACGTGACCGAATTCAAGAACATTGTTGCGGCATCTCTCAAGCAACGAATAAACACCGCTAACTTGGAGAATGCAGTGAAAACTCCTCTTCTCGCGTCTGCCCTAGACCCTCGGCACAAACATCTCAGGTTTCTCGATGAAAACATGAGAGAAGTAAGAAAAAAACACTTTTTTTGAACATTATCAGAACATTTTCCTTGTGCGAGTGGTGCGGATGCAGCCGCCACGATGAAGAAGATGCAATGCCCACTCGTTGGAAAAGGCTGAGCCAGTTCTTCAGCGATGATTACAGAGAGTCCAGCCGAGACGAGTGGGAACAGTTCTTGCTGGAGCCATGTATTCCATGTATTCCACCAGATGAGGATCCCATTCAGTGGTGAAACGAAAACACGAAGCGCTTCACAAAACATATTCGCTTAGCACACTGTTATTGTGAGTCCCGACAACGTCTGTGCCGTCAGAGCGCGTTTTCTCCGCGGCTGGCCTTATTGTTAACAGACTAAGGAGCCGACTTTCCCCCAATCATGTTTACATGCCCGTATTTCTTAACAAGAACATGTAAAACAATAGAAAAAAGCAAAAAAGATTTGCTGACAGTTTAAAAGTTAAGTGTACAATATAATTGCTGCAGGCTGCTTTACCCTGTACTTTTATTTGTTTGCAGGCATTGTTAAAGGTTTTCAGCTACAAAACACAAAACTACAAAAAACAAATGTTGCTGAAAAATAACGTCTGACTCATTAAACTTAATTTAAATAAACGAATATTCGAATATTCTTTTTTTGTGAGCTCAAATATTCGAATGTGATATTTGTGGAAAACGCCCATCCCTAGTAAGTCAGTCTTGTATCTAGCAATGTACTACAACTGTTGGAACATGAAACCCCTTTCCAGGGATCTTTAATATGTAAATAATTGTATACTGTAAATATATGAAGGGAGGTATTGGCAAAATCTCACCTGTAGAAAATCACTATGAGAAATACAAGATTAAGAATTTGACTGTGTTGTTTAAAATTTTAATTAAAACACATTGGACCTTTTAACCCAGTCAGTGGAATTGTCAGACGGTCCCTTGGGTGCGGGACCGTCAATAATTTCTTCAGTTTAAATTTTCAGAATATACCTAGATTGTTTTTAAATCATTTTTTTATGTTAATATAAATTGGTTGCATATTGTTAAAACTAATCATGGTATTGATATCTTTGTGTGACTGTCGACTTTATAGATCAGCGGTAATGGAAATCAATTAAAAAGAAAATTCAGGCATTGGATTCTTTTTGACCTCATTTGCTTGCCTGTATATAGTTTGCATAATCATCAATAACATCTATTCTGAGATCTGAGGTCTTATATCACAGTATTATTTGACTGAGAAGCATTACTCGTCATTGGGGAATCCTGGAGTGTGACGTGAGGGGATCCCCAGTATTACAGCTCAGCACGCAAAAGCCATGACACAACGTTACGGAAACTAAACAACCGAAAGCAATATGTGTCTTCCTTAGATGTAATGTTAGTTCTGTAATTCAGCGTTGGGTAAAACACCATTATAATCTCCTTTGAATTCTGATTACTTGGTAACAGCAAAGAGGTTGAAATAAACATACGCAGAATCAGCTTTTCCACATGCCCCGATGATCAAAACTTCTACCTAGGCTTGCTTAATTTCTGCAGATCAGTTTTTGTAACTGTATTACTTAATCCACCTGTTGCTTTGGCCTTATTTAACAGCTGCTTGCACCACCTGCTGGTGAGCGACTGACAGCAGTTGGAGATTATGCCTCTGTGCTCTACTGCTATTCCTGCAGCTCCCGGATGTGAAAGGGCGAATTATCTGCCGAATTTTAACCACTGAATTTGTGGAAGCGAATTTGGAAAGTGAAATAAAATGGACCGAAATTTGCCTGTCGAATATTATACATCGTATTTTTTAACCGATTTAATATTTTGGAAGTGAATTCTGGAACGTGAATATGAATTATTGATTTTTTAATTATTAAAAGGTGTGTGAAATATTTTCAGTTGAAATATTCACAGCTTAAATGAACAACTATATAAAATTTCAGGACCTAAAGATGCCAACCCTGGAAATTCAAGGCATTAAAATGCAAGTACTGTTAATGCAATGCATTATTTTTCAGTTAGTGCTATTCAGCATGCTTTTTTGTTTCAAAGACATAAGTCATTATTTTACTTCCATAAAGGGTGGGTTTGTAGTGTTGTTTTTATTGTCCGGAGTTCAGCAGTCTGATGGCCTGTGATAAGAAGCTGTCTCATATTCTGCTGGTACGGGTCCTGATACTGCGGTACAATCAGCCTGTTGGTAACACTGAACACAGTTAATGGCTCAGGTGACAGGAGTCTCTGGTGATCCTCCGTGCTTTCCTCACACATGGAGTGTAGATGGTCCCAGCTGGGTGTAGATGCTCTGGAGGGAGGAAAGCTCAACAACTCTCTATAGATCTTTCTGGTTGAGAGTGGAGCAGTTCCCGTACAGGCAGTGATGCAACCAGTCAGTATGTTCTCCACAGTACAACTTTAGAATTGTTTGAGGATAAACATATACAGTACAAGCAATAACAACTTACAGTATACATAGAACATATCCAGCAGTTAATCATTTTGTGCTATACTTATTAACCTGTTAACTGTCACCCTGTCCCGTATACAGGATGCCTACATTTACTTCACTATATTACAAATAAATCCTAATCTAATCATGACAAACTATATATCGTTGGAAATGTCTAAGACTCTTAAATAGATATTTTACCAATCTTTTATGTTAAAACTCATGTAGGAAAAGTTATAGATTCATTTATGGCAAGAGTGCACCTCAAAAACCTACATCATAACAGGAGTTCTGACCTTTGTTAAAAAAAGTCTTCTTTGTTGCCTCTTCCTCTATCACACTTTAGAAATCATCAGAAATGATATCACTTGAAAACTTAAAATCTCAAAATTCATCCTTTAAAACCCATTTTAAAATCAAACATTGTATTACCCTGAAAATAGTACATCAAAGTCATGTTACAAAATGTTTGCAGTCATGAATTATAAAAATTTAGGTTTGGATCATGCACTTTCATGTCTATGTTCAAAAATGTGAGTCACAGTTAACAGGTTAAGAATTGGTATTAGATGACATTCTAAAATTCATTAGGTTCTAAGTTATAGTTTTGGTTCTATTTTGTATTTGCATTTACAACAAATGAATTGAACAAACTATAAGATTCACCGAAATTAATGTACATATTGCATATAGTTGAACTAATTCAGTGAACTCTGCATTTGATGTTATTAAAGGAAAATAAAGTTAATTCAACAGCTGTATTCCTTTACAAATAAGCTACATTATTCACTGTGTGATGACGATCGGTATGATGACGTCATCACTAGAGCGCCATCTTAATATAATATTCATATATTTTCGACCCTCACTTAATTGATAATTGGCATCCAATCACATTATTAACTATAGATTATAAAATTTTGGCCTCTGTATATGCAAATAGATTAAAATCTGATTTAAATTCAATAATTGCAGAAACTCAAACGGGTTTCATTAAAAACCGCCACATTAGCAATAACATAAGGCTCGATTTAGACTTGCTTGACTATGCTGACAATGTTGATTCTGACGCCTTTGTTTTGTTTCTTGATTTTTACAAAGCGTTCGACACAATCGAACACACGTTTTTAATATAAGCGATCAAGGCATTTGGTTTTGGAAGCCCTTTCATCGACATTGTCAGCATGTTCTACAAAGATATAAATAGTTCTGTTATAATTAATCAAAATACTTCTCCACGATTTCAGATTAATAGGGGGGTCAGGCAGGGGTGCAACATTTCTCCCTTTTTATTTATCTTAGTAACCGAAGTAACCTGTACTAGCTATAGCCTACACTTAGTAAAGGAAGTACATTTTGAAGGAATAAAGATTTTTGGAAAAGAAATAAAGATCTCACAGCTGGCGGACGACATCACCATTTTTTTGAACAACAAGGACCAGTTGAGCATTGTCTTTGAACTGGTGGAGAAATTTTCTTATGCGTCTGGTTTAAGGCTTAATCGATCCAAGTGTGAGCTGTTGCCACTTCATTGTTGTAGTGACTCTGCTATTGATAACATTCCAGTTAAACAGAATGTAAAATATTTAGGTATACATGTATGTAAAAATATTATAGTTAGAAAGAACTTAAATAATAAAAAAAAATAGGATACAGAAAACCAAATTAATATTCAACTGCTGGCTACAAAGAGACTTGTCCATCTTAGGTAGAGTATTACTCTCCAAGGCAGAAGGCCTTTCTCGCTTTGTTTACCCTTCTTTGTCTCTATTTGTAAAGGACTCAACTGCTAATCAAGTCAACAAGACTTTTTTAGATCTCATTTGGAAGAACAAGTCTCATAGGCTTAAAAAGAATGTTCTCTCTAACCCTAAAGAAAAGGGAGGTCTAGAGATTTTGGATTTTATACTGTAGATGTGGTCAACACATTCAAAATTAATTGGTTAAAAAGGTGCATTTGAAATCCTGATTCTATTTTTTTCTTTATTCCAATTTTTATTTTTAATAAGCTGGGTGGGCTCTCGTTTCTTCTAAAGTTTAATTTTCTACCAAATAAACTACCTATCAAACTGTCCAACTTCCATCAACAGTCCCTCTTGGCCTGGAAATTATCCTTCAATCACAACTTCTCACCACACAAATCTCTCCTTTGGAGCAACAGTGGGAATAGCAGTCTTATTAGGAATAAATCAGTTTTCTTCCCTAAGTGGTTCGATAGAGGAATTAACCATTTACTCTGCTTATTTGATGATTCTGGCACCATGCTCTCTTATGAACAGTTTATGGAAGCTCATGATTTCCCAATACCTTTTAAAGATTTTAAATCTATCACTGATCCCTATCGGAATCAGACAATTAATTAAAAATCATCTGAGCTATGGAAACAAAGATATCAGACAGCTTTCACTTATGTTGGATGGTGTAGAACTGTCTGATAAAAAAATGTAACAATAAGCATATTCGCCGACATTTGCAAAAGAGTAACTCCATTGCATCAAGGGGGATGTTCTATTGGAATTCCTTAATAAGTGAAATAAATTTGAAAAAAAAAAACATGGTTGATTCCTCACAAATACTGTATCTCTAATAAAGGTAAAGAGGTCCACTTTAAACTTTTACATAACATTTACCCTACAAATTGTTTTGTTGCGAAGTTTCTAGACATTGACACATGCTGCAGCTTTTGTAAACAGGACACTGAAACCATTCCTTTTATTTTGTAATTGTCCAGTTACCAAAAGGTTTTGGGAAGATTTGGGTACTCACTTTCTCCAACCTCAAAATATAACTCACTCATTCACACTGAAAGATATTATCTGTTACTTTTGTTTCCCACAAGATGGCACCCTGGAGTTTGTATTAAATTTTATAATCTTATTCGCTAAGTTCTTTATACACAAGCAGAAATTTAATAAGTCTTCCTTATGTTTTAAACATTATATTTTGGAACTTAATATGCTTCTTAAATCACACAAGCTTGTAAAGAACAAGAAGAATGGAAAACATTTGTATAAATATTATGACCTATTTCCCAAATCCTCTCAATATTCTTATTTTTCCACCTCTGTTTAGTATGTGTGTTTTTTTTTTTGTTCTTCTTTTGTTTTTTGTCTCTGGTATGGTATGTCTGTATAAATGTTTGATTGTATATTGATGGTTTTACACGTTTGTAGGATACCCAATGTTACCTTCTATAAAAGATAAAAAAAATAAAATAATAATATTAATATATTTTCCGTCAGAAAAATAAAATATATATTCATATCATAATATCTCGCTGAGATGCATGTCTGAAATGAGATGATTTTTAGATAAAAACATGTGCCCCTAAAAGTGGCTTGAGTGTAGGTTTTGCACTTTTGTGTGTGTGTGTGGTACTTTCTAACTTTGGGATTAGACCGATTAGACACTAGCTCCTTCCTGGCACTTCAGTGACATCTAGTCGACACGCTGAAAAAAATGTAGCAATATTTTAGGTTTTACTTTTTTTACACTTATAACCATCAAAAACATTTGGCGATTCGAAAGACATGTTAACCACAGCTCACAAGCAGATTTTCCATAGGCTGAAAATGAAAATACTAATATACTGTAAATTGTTTTTTACCCTATTCCAAAAATTGTATTTTACTGTAAAATTACATATAATGTCCAGTAGTTTTTCCTGTCATCAAATTAATAGGTTTTCACTGTAGCATTTTTACAGACCTTTACTGTTAAAATCATGATTTTTTTTTACATTTATTCATTTTAAAGAGTACAGCCATTAAACACATTTTCAGTTTTGGCTTGTATTTACTTACATTATAAAAATAAATATGTAAATCTGTGGATAGAATAATTTTGATGTCTGTGGTAGAGATGGTTGATTCATAATTAGCTGCATGACAAAAATCCAGGATTAAAGGTTACAGTTCCTCAAATCTTACACAGAACAGTTTGTGTTTGGTTTTTGTGTTAGCATTCATGTAATAAACTTCTCCAGGACTTTGCATCACAGGTGGTTCAGATGTTGCACAAAGGGTGAAACAGACTATTTTTTAATTTCCTTAATCATCACAAGAGATCTCCCTAAAAAAATAGATTGGCTATGACCTCATAGCATTACTTCTGCGATCAAATGGTGATTTAACGTGTTACTATAACTTTTGTTTCAGAAAATATATTCTGCAAAGCTATGTTGCTTCCACTTTATATTAGTTGTACTTACATTAGAGAAGATTACTTGTTAGATGCAAATGTGCTTATTTTTGTATTGTAAAATATATTTGCAGTATATTTACGTACAGTTTACTTTTTGTAAAACACTTGCTGCTGCTGAGGTGGGATATGGTTAAGGTATGGGATAAGTTTAGGGGTATGTGTAGGTTTAAGGGTGGGTTAAAAGGTGTAATTATAGCACTATTTACAGGAATTACATCAGTAATCACATGTATAAAAAAAAAAGAATTTAAGTACACCGTAATTACATGTATCGGTACATAATGCTGTGCAAGAGGATATTTCTAACAAAACCTGTTAAAAATTAAATAAAAATCACAGACAGCAAGACAGAAAATTGGACAATGAAGGTGTAGAATTAACATTGAATGTAATTGAGTATTTTCTAAACAGACAGCTGTCTAAGCAATACAAAATTAGCATGTAGGTCTTTTAATAAATTGACCCGTTTCATAAGTACTTCCCATTTCAGCCCCCTGACCAAATGTGCTTCATATGATAATAAAACATATTTAATTCACACAGCTTTTCAATAACATGAATGCTATCAACATGGTTGTGTTGATTTAAAAAAACAAACAAGACTGGGGGTTTCGGCATATGACCGTTTCAGATCCTGCAAGATAACAGTTAGGGGTCTAGATGAAAACCCGGGAGTCTTTCCCCAATTAACAGCAGATGAACAGGTGAGTACATGTCCAATACCCAGCCTCAGGTTTCCCTAGATACGTTGTTCTTTGGTGTAGTTGTTTGCTGGTAATGCATAAAGAAAATTGCATATGTCAATTTCCTTCCGCCTCTAAATCACTATCACAATCATCGTTGCTAATGCCCACGTCATCAAAATCTTCATCCTCTTCTTCCTCCTCATCTCTTTTTTTCTGTCTTTTCTCTTTATTTGACTCGCTCGTGTTCTCTACCTCTTCTTCCTTCTTGTCAAGTCTAAAAACAAAAACCAGACAGAAACACTAAAACACCTGTGAATTATAAGAACTTAATTGGTTGGTCACAGTTACTAGTTTAACACACTTCAACACATACATGACGAGGTAATTTTAATTAAAGAAGTGTCTCTAATTATGGAAAGCTGATTTAATAACAGAGCAGTGAAAGTGGCCAGAAATAAATTAATAAAGGAATATTTTGCTGTAAATTTACCATTAATGCATATGTCCACAAGATGGCACACGTGCTCTACTCTTTCCACATATCTGTACATGGTCAGTCTAAAGAGGCCTGAGTCTAGTCTACTTACGGAATGACAATGTCTTCCTTCTTCCCACATTTCAAACAAAGCTCCAGCTTTAGTGCACATGGCTTGCATATGATGTGATAGGCATCCTTCACTGTTTTCTGAAGACACTTCACACTAGAAAAGGCACAGAAACGACATTTAAGAAATGGGTTCAATGTGGAGGAGTTTCTTTGCCTTTTATCAGTTGCTATGCAGTAAATCCTCCCTCATCTCACCATTTTCGTGGCTGTGTAAGGAGCTTATATTTGTTGTACTTGACTTTCCACTCTAACACATCTTTGCAGCGCTGGCACAGACCTTCATGAACCATAGCTTTGGCTTTCTGGTAACATCATAAGGGACGATTACACACAAAAACACATGCAACAATAAGCTAAACATCGAAACAGCTATATGAACTTTAAGAAAACAAAACTGATACTATATAAAATGGAAATTAGATTCTACTATGTTTATTTTATAAAGCGCTTACCTTAACTTGTGCGCTTGCACCATACTTGTCATTTTTGAAGGCTGTCACATTCTGGTGTTTTGGGCCTCGCGATCGGGAAACATTTCCTTTTTGAGAACTCATTTTAACACTAAAATATATGTAGTATATAAACAGTGAGTTTTAAAACACCCGAATAAGAAACCGCGTGGCTTCACACGTTGAAGTGGCGTTTGACGCAATGCGAAAACAGCGGAAGTAAATAGCAATTGGCTGCTTTTCAACTTCAAACGAAAGATTACTAACTTCACTCAACACAGCAAACGTTAAAAATGTTGAGTTGTAATATTTAATTATTGGAAGCTCAACTAATCTATCATTATGTAGATTTACAGATCAACAGCGGTAAGATCATTAATCAATGTTATTGTGTTTTCGACAAGCGTCCGGGTGCAGCGAGGACGCGTGTGATTGGTCGAACGTATCTATCCCTGAATCTGATTGGTCAGTAGAACGTTCATTGTTGACGTTGATATCCGGCGTTCCGCAAGAAATTCAGAAGACACAGCTTTGGGCACGCACTGGTGTGAGATGAGATCACCCTTACTGAACGGATTTGATTAGACATTTTTGTTTATTTAATAACGTCGAGCCTGCATCAATATCTTCAGTCTTTGATCTCGTTTGATCACGAAACACTGACCACATGTTGACAAGATCGCACGGACCAGAGGCAGCTTTTGAGGGACTCTTGATCTGGCTAAGTGGACAGAGTGATCATTTAAAGGGAATCTCCTGTTCGACTCATCTGATACAGTGACTTCTCCAGATCTCGGGACCTTCTAGTAAAGGTAGAGTATGGTTTAAATGAGCTAATTAGCTGCCCATGCTAATCAAATAGTTCACTTCAGCCTTTTCAATTAAGCTGTTACATTGACTAGACTATAGGAATGAACATGTTAACTAAGCTTACTTCAGTAATCAAACACTTCTGATTCACTTGAGGTTTGTGTCGTTCTCTGATACCTTAAAATCATGTCGTAATAACTATGTAGATCATGCTATCATATACTTAAATGTTTTATAGATGCATATATTATTATAAACTGGTCTCTAATGTTTATTTGAATATATATGTATTTACTATTTATGTGTACAAAGTGATTGTTTAAAACTTTTAGGAGAAAGAATATATATATATATATATATATATATATATATATATATATATGAAGGTGAATAAAATAACCAGTTCTTGTACTTCCCCCATTCTTATCTTTAAATAGAAAAAAATGTGAATGGAAGCCAAACATTTGGAATGTGAGGTCCAAAACACAGAGACATTGTCTCCTGCTTAATGGATCTGAGGGTGGGGGGTTGAATATTATGGGTCAGATCTGGTTCTGATTCACATTGTTTTCATCACTATGGCCCACCAGTTGGTTGAGAAAACTGTTAAGAGGTTAAATGGTTATTTTGTTACTAAATTGGTGTGATGTCACTTACTTGGAGTCCAAGGTGAAGTGATTTCCAGACACATTTTTGGGATATTAGGAAGGTGATTGTTGATTTCTGATATGCTTTCCAGATTTGTAAAACACTGGATATTCCAAAGAATTCTTGCCAAATTTTCTTTTAAGTAAAATGAGGGTGTATTTCAGCTGCCATGACTCCTAGATAAAGGGATCAGGTAGCATACACGTCAAAGCTATCTTAAGGGTGAAGTCTGAGAGTCATTATTAATGACATCAGGTTAGCACTAAGATAGAAACTGCCTGGTCTGCAGAACTGGGGTGAATATTGAAAATTTTTTGTTAATGAAATCTGTTTAGTTTCATGCCAGATACAGTTTCAATTGCATTTTGTATACCATAACAGTGCACATTTAAAACTGAATTACTTGAAACTGCAGGACATAATTCAAGGACATAATTCACCTATTGTATTGGCTCTGTCTAGTTCTGTTAAAAATGAGGTATTTTCAATGTTTTTAGCCTGGCCATCCAGACTTACATCAAGATGTACTCTAGGCTGCGAAATACATTTTGCTGCCGCTAGGGTGCGTCTAGATTTCTAGGCTATAATGTTTTAGCTGTTAGTCCAAACAATGAAAATCGGCGGGGTTCAAAACAACATTGGACCCCACTGACTTTAATTGTATGGACAAAAAACACTGACATTTTTCAAAATATCTTTTGTGTTCCTTAGAATGTCATATAGGTTTAAAATTACATCAGGGTGAGTAAATCACAGACTTGATCCCTTTAAAACACATCTGACTTGTTTGTTTGTATTGTACTTTGTTTCCATCCCACTCATTTGCCAATCTGCTGTGTTCTTCTTCTCAAGTGAAGGATGAATCACTTGTCTTTGAGTGAGCTATGTGGCCTTTTCTGCTGTCCGCCGTGCCCGAGCAGAATAGCTTCCAAGCTGGCCTTCCTTCCACCGGAGCCCACCTACACAATGATGTGTGATGAGAGCGGCAGCCGCTGGACCCTCCATCTTTCTGAGCGTGCGGATTGGCAGTACTCTGTCCGGGAGAAGGACGCCATTGAGTGCTTCATGACCCGGACATCTAGAGGGAACCGAATCGCTTGTATGTTTGTGAGATGCTCTCCCAACGCTCGCTACACCTTATTGTTTTCCCATGGTAATGCTGTTGACTTGGGTCAGATGAGTAGCTTCTACATCGGCTTGGGCTCCCGCATCAACTGTAACGTGTTCTCCTACGACTACTCTGGATACGGGGCAAGCTCTGGGAAGCCTTCGGAGAAGAATTTGTATGCTGATGTGGACGCTGCCTGGCATGCACTACGAACAAGGTGAGCAGTTTCTGCTTTCTGTTGTTGTTTTTTTTTAATGTCTGTTCAGTCAGACTGTTTTTACTATTCTTGTTATCAGTAGTTTTTATCAGTTATGCCACAGTTTGTGTCTCTTACAACACATTTCTGAAGTCACACAGGCCTCTTACCACACTTCCAAGAGTGACTCAATATTTAGATGATTTTTTTCTTTTTTAAATGTGTATTTACAAAGTTCTGAACTGTATGTATATTACACTGGAATGAGTAATGGCAGTTCCATAAGCCAACTAGTTGATTAGTAATGTTGACTTGTATATGAAAAAAATATTTTTACAGGAGGTTTTTTTCTTTAATATTTGTAAGTACAATTGACAATTTAAAATTTTTATATTTATTAAAAAATATATGATTTTTTCCCCTGTGAGGGCAAAATTGAATTTTTAGCAGCTATTTCTACAGTCTTCAGTGTCACATGAGAAACATTTCTTAATATGATCAGCTTTTTTGTTTTGCTGCGTAATATCTGTGGAAACTGAATTTTTTTGTCAGGATTCCTTGAACTATAGAAAGTTGTAAAGAACAGCATTTATTTAAAAAACATTTTTTTTAGAGCTGAAACAACGAATCGATTTAATCGATTAAAATCGATTATTAAAATAGTTGTCAACTAATTTAGTCATCGATTCGTTGCTAAATAACTTTTATTTGCCGTAAGCGGCTCATTTCTTGCATATTTCAAATCCGCGGTGACCAAAGTGTGGCAGTAATGAGCCACCGGAGGTTTTACTCAGCCAGTACAGCAGGAGAAGTAGCGAATAGCCAATAGCTGGCCTCGTTTTATGTCACGTGCTTCCCGAACAGCGTCTCTGCCATAGACATGTATAGAAAGGCTTTTTAGATAGCTTACCGGCGCTGAGAGCCAATGGGACCCGACGACATCACACGGCGGCCATCTTAGGACAGGACCGCTCGTCCAGTTATAACATTAAAGTCTATTGTGCATGTAGTGCTGAAATAACTATATTTTGCTAAATTTTCAACCGATTTTCAAACGGCTTGGTGTGTCATAAACTTCAGGGATGCGGCTATTTAACTGCATACTTGTGAAAAATTATAGCCACGGAGTTTATTAAGAAAATAGTATATTAAGTAGACTAGACAGGTAAAGTACTAGGTATACCCATACACAACATTGAGGGTATGGACTAAAATACAGTATAAAATATATTATCATTTTGATTCTATGTACTGCAAGTATGCAAATATATGTAGCCAATCTTGTAATGTTGTCTCAGTTACACTATTCCTAGCAGAACTTGTATTACTAAGTATCCTAATAATAGTCATAATATTTTCTTTTCTTACTTCTGAAAGGTGATCCCACGCGTTCTGGTTTGGAGGCTCCGTGCGTTGGTGCAGCCAAAAAGTAATCAATCAGTAAAGTAATCCAAATGTAAAGATGTTTTTAAGAAACCAAACCACTTGGAAATCATGTGTAACTCAAAGCTATGTTGAAACGAAAGACTAACCCTGCCTCTCCCACCAATTTACAATTGCTTGGTGACTAACTTACGACCTCTTCACTGCTAGCCAGCAAATAAATACAACCACATCCACAAAATGACATTTAGACAAAAGATTAGGTTGTCAAGAAACGTTGTTGGTCTCAGGAAACCTGTTAATAATTGAAAATGTCGACTGTGGTATCACTTTAGAGTAGAGGGCAGCCATGAAACACACAGCTACGCTGCAATGTTAAGCGTTTCTCAAAACGTGAAGCTACAATTTAAACATCGTTTAAAAATCACAATTTAAAAATTACAATTTAAAAATCATAGCCACGTTAATAAGGTTTGTAATAAACCAAACCGTTTGTAAATCCGTTAAGAATTCAGCAAGTTACGAGCCTTTTAGTTGGCGTATGTCACTCACCTTCCGTCCACAGCAGCAGGGAGCAGCAGCGCAGTCTCCTGACCTAAGATGGCTGCCAAGTGACGACACAGCTGACTCCCCCTTGAGCCATCTAGCCTTTCTATACATGTCTATGGTCTCTGCAGCATTCAGCGTGATGTGGGAGTACTATACTTTGAGCCTTCAAAAAAGGGGACGTTCACATATCGCGTCTTTTGCGCGCTCAAAATTTGAAATTGACTTTTTTTCCTAAGTATTCACTGCTCTTTTTCACACAGCAGGTTTTTTGTGTGTGTCCAATTTTTTTTTCTGGACAACCTTCTGATGGATTTTACTTTCAATTCTGAGTTCCATTTAGGTTTCATGCCATTGGCACTTTTTTCGAAGGATTGTTTACAATTTCACAGCAAAAGCTATAAAGCTGTTTCCAAGTAAATAATAAAATACAATGCACTGTAATTTTATTCTGTTTTATCCTTATTCTTCGTGAAAATATGTTCTGAAAAATTCCTTAAGCTTTGTTCGGGATGTTAAACTACTTTAGGAGCTCTAAGGACTGCCATGGTGAAAACATTATTTGAAATCTACTTGTGAAATTTGCTAGAGTATGGGTCAGTGTTCTGATTGCAGAAGAGTTCGACAAAGGATTACTAACACAATAAATCAACTCCAGGTATATTTTTGATGAGGATATGACAGTGCAAAATGGTTAAAATCTCTTAAAAATCTATGCTGAAGGATAAAGACCATTTATTAATAATTTACTTGGGGAAAAAATTGAAAAAAACTAAAATATAAGTACATAAACCGATTAATCGATTAATCGTAAAAAATAATCGACAGATTAATCGATTATCAAAATAATCGTTAGTTGCAGCCCTAATTTTTTTTGTAACATTAGAAAAAATATACTTTTGATCAGATTAATGTATCCTTGCTCTATAGAAGAACTTTTAAATTGGAGTGTATATGTGTGATATTTATGTGTGTAGTTTTTCAGATGCAGTGTTAAGTTAATTGTAGCCCCACTTTTAAAAACGTATGTTGAGACACTACATTCTGTTCCATTGCATACCATCTAGATGTTTTTGAACTCAAGAATGTGCTCCTTCAGGGTTGGTTCTCACAGAATGTGCTTTCATATTCCACTGTATGTTTTTATTTATTTTTCTTTGTAAACAACATGCACATCATGGACACCTTTGAGTGCTGTGCCACATCTGGCTGCATTTTCAGCGGGCACATCTTGTCAACTTAAAAGATGTTCGATTTCTAAAAAATGCTTCTGGAGACCCTGTGCTCTCTTCCTTTTTCAATCCTGTGTCTTTAAGAACAAGAATGTGTTTTATGTGAATAGCGCTTAGAGTGAATCAGAAGTGAATTATATGGCAAACCACCAACCACCAAAAACTAGTGATGCACCGAAATGAAAATTCTGCGCCGAAACCGAAAATTTAGGATGCACTTGGCCGAAAACCGAAACTGAAGCCGAAAATGGCTTCTTTTAAAAATGTATATATATATTGCTTGTATTTAATGGATGTGAATTGAAAAATCACAATAATCAAACTTTTATTAACAGTTACATAACAAAACATAAAATATTTTTTACAATAAATATAGATAATAATTATTCTTCAAGTTTTATGTTCCATCAAATAAAATAGTTTTTTAAAAATTGTGCAAAAAAATCCACAATTTTGGAGATTTTTGCAGAACAAATGTTACATATTGCAACTTTGGTGTCCTCTCGTATAGGGCTGTCACTTTTGTGAAAAAAAAATCCTGTTCGATTTTTGAGACATAGGCAGTGTTCATTGAATCGTTAGTAAATTGCCTATATTTGGCGTTGATCCGTTTTTCAACGCCAAATATAGGCAAATCCACCGACAACTAAATAGGCATTAGGGCGAACGTAAAGAGGGCGCTTGAGACGCGCACAAGTCAGCAATGTGGACTGCCATAACATCAATGAAAAACATTACTGAAGGCTGCATTGATATTATGCACTAATATGCTCTCTCTCTCTCTGTGTGTGTGTGTGTGTGTGTGTGTGTCAGAACCTGCAGTTGCTGTGTGACGCGCGTTCGCTGCGAGCGTATAGTGACGAGCTGGACGCGCTCCGAGAGAAGGCCGTTAAAATCGATTCCCTGTTTTCGTTTTCGAAACTTGTGTTGGTTGGTCCGATCGATTGTGCAGCTTTTGTGACAAGCTTTTTTTGATTGTGACAGCCCTTTGACATACTTAATCTTTGATAGGCAGACGCGTGATAACCGCTCGACCGTGAGTGAAACCTAAGCGCTTGCTCACGGATGGGAGGGGCGGGTGAAATTCATTTTCGGTTTACGTTTTCGGCTGGTTTTTTTTTTATTTCGGCCCGAAACCGATAATGCCATTTCGGCCGAAAATTTTCGGCGGCCGAAATTTCGGTGCACCCCTACCAAAAACATATAGTTTTCCATATATACAACCCACCCAATTTTGGTATGGATCTGTAAAATAGATTACTCTTCTTCTGGTCTAGTCAATGTTGATGTTTGTTCTTCGGGCCAGGCTTCAAATGTTTTGATTGGTATGGTCTCTTTGGTATCTGTTGTGCCTTTTGTCTTTGTGGATCCCTTGGGATATATATTTAAAATTGCCTACTATCTCTTAGACCCCATCCAAATGTCCTGTGCATCTTTTAAATGCTTACAGGATGAAAATTGTGCCTTTCACAATGTCAGTGTTTTAGCACGTGTATTAGCACATGGTCTACTTCAGACTGCGGTTGTGTTTTAGATTTTTTGAAGTGGCGTTTTCATTTCCCTGTAGTTAAGGGAAGCACACACACTCTGACTGAAATGCTTTTTTTTCCTTCTTCAATGGCAGCTGGGTATGTGAAACTGTGGACATAGAGAAACTATCTCAAGGCCATGCAAGCTTTATCATGTGCCCCAGATTATTATGTCTTTCCATGTCATCTGTGGTTGTTGGTCATGTGAATTTAGTTCCGTTAATTGTGTATACTTCGATGCTGCAAGATGTTGCAGCATTGTCGTTCATGTAAGGCTTTGTGCCTGTAACCACATGAATGTTTTGGGTATGTTTGTAAAACAGCCATGTGCCTGTGTTGCTGCTGCGGAGTAGGATTAAGTAAGCCGGCCCATTCAAATCTTCTCTCATTCCTGTAAAACAGAGTGGCTCCTGTTGGGATTTTTTTTTTCTTTATTCATAGAAACATTTTTGTCCCTTTCAAGAAAAAGCTTGATCGTCCGCCATTGTATGCAGTGCTTTTCCCACCATTGCTGGAGGATAATCAGCATTTTAGTCTCATTCTGTCAGAGCTGGTCTGCATTGCCTGCTTTTGTTTTATTAAATCATCCTCAAAAAGAGGATTACAGAATCTTGAGAATCCTGTTTAGAGGAAGAAAAATGATCCTATGAAATCTAGCCTATGAAATATCTTAACAGTCAAATATGAGACCATGTTTTCAAATCTCTTAATTGATGCTCAGCTGTGGCGTGAGAGGCTTTTTAAAAACTAATGAATAAAAAGGAAAATTGTGAAATGAATGCTTTAAACTTGAAATCTTTTGCTACAATATAGCATTTTCACAGGCACACATTTCTGTGTGATTTGTGTGAGCGCTTTGGGTTTTCATCTGCTTTTCAGGTTTTGATGGGTTTAACTTCACTCTAAAATATAATCCTCCGAACAGCTAGCATGTAGAGCACCTGCCTTTTAGGTGTCTGGAAATTCTCCATCTGATCTCAATAGACGAGAGTGCTTATCAGACCATGCTGATTGACTCGGCGAGGCGTGCAACAAAGCTTTTTTTCTCTTCCCTTTGTTGAGTGGCCAGTGAAGTATGATTTGCAATCACAAAAAGCAGCTGTTACATCAGGTAGAAAGATCCCAGTTTCGATTGTGTCCTCTGTTTACTTTTACTTTAGACCTGATCGCTCTGTCTGGGTTTATTTTGTGATTTATGTAAGATATATAAATATGTGATTTATGTAACTTATAAATAAATTGACTTTAATATTAATTTGACTTTTATGTGAGTAGAAACTTAAAGACTAACACTGTATACAAACTGTATAGCAGAGGTGCGCACTTCTGTCCTCTGCCTTCATGGAAAGTGCAGCTCCAACCCTGATAAAATTCACCTTGATCAGTTAGTTAAGATATTCAGGACTTGATAATTACACACAGGTGTGTTGGAACAGGGCTGGAACTGGACTCTTTAGGCAGGTAGATCCATCCCTACTGTACAGTATAGAAAATTAGTTGTCACAATGATCAGTTGCAACTTGCAGTACAAAAATATTTGACTGAGACTTGGTGATTATTATTCTCATTTATTCGTTTTCAGAGGGGACTTGGTTCTATACATGGGTTGTTGAATGGATTTTGAGATGTGGGCGTTGCATGCAAGCAATTGTGGGGGAACTAAATGATTGGAGAAGTCCGGCATATGTCATTTTACTGGAAGATAAGGTTATGACATTTTGATTTAAAGATAAAGAACTACATTTACAAAATTGATAGGATAAATATTTATTTCATTCCAACTTCACAGAGATGGTACTAGATGATGATCAGACTCAATAAGTGAAAACAATTAAATATTCAATACTGATAAATAAGGTACAAATATTTTATAAACCCATGGTGATTTAACAAACAAGCTTCGCGTTTTTGTCAGTCCACAGTCAGCGCAGTCCCTGTTAAAGGCAAAATGCTTTGTTAAACTACACTAATCGAGAATCAGGATGGTTTGTATCTTATGTAATCATAGTGTAGGGCAGCCACACCTTTGTCTGCTCAGCCAGGTGAGTCAGTGCTGAAAAATCAGGTGGGGCTGACACACACACACGCACGCAAAGATCTGTTAAACATTTACAAGAAAAGCGGATGGCACAGTGAACTCCAGTGCAATGCTATGGCATAGCCTGAATGACTTGACTTGAGCCAGGTTCATATCAGAGGGGTTGGTCTGGATACGACCATCTGTTATCACAGCTAGCCATTGCAGTTAGTTAGTTTGGTTGCATTTCGTATAGGTATTTGCAACTAGACTTGGCAGCATATTCAATATTCTACCAAACCGAACCATCTTATTTTGTCTTCAAAACAGCAAAATGGTGGTGATATGTATTGTCTTCCACATTCAAAAGTCTGAGACCGTTCCAGTAGAAGGGAGAAGCAAAGGAAATGGCTTTTGTCTTCCTCCTCCAAAAACGATGAGTGTGATGTCATAAAGGAAAGGCCACGGCAGCCAGCAGTAGCAGCTGTACTGAATGAGATCCTGTGCCCCATTTCCTCCTGAAGTCACATAATGACCATTGTGCTCATGAGTATTTTTGGGCTGAGAGCTAAAAGCATCTCAATCAGGAAGCTTGTGGGAATTCGGTGTCAGTCTTTCATGGAGCGCAGCTCCATCTGAGAGGTGAGGAGGCGGAGCCAGCAGCCAGTTCTCCAAGTCAAATATTGATTGGTTGCCTAGCAACTGATTCCCTGATTCCTGGAAGGACAGGCCTGACTGCAGTCATAGCAACATCGTCTACCTAGGAAGTGACCTGGCAAGTTTTTTTTATCACACTAGAGTTGTTCTCAGCCAGCTGCTTTATTAACTTATTAAAGGTAATCTGGTACATGTTTTTTTTTTAAACCCCATGTTGGCATGGTAAAGTGTTGTTTTGATTTTCTTATCTTTTTAGCCTACATACTGAAATGGCAGCTTGAAATTAATGAAAATAAGATGTGTTTGAAAATAAATAAGTGTTTATTAGCACTCTGTCAATTAGGTCTTTGATGAGGCCCTACCATCCCTTTCTGAATCTGACTGGATGAAACGTCATTCCACAGACCATCAGCATTCTCCTGGATCTGAAAGTACCAGTGCCCGGTTGCATGAAACTCCTTAAGTGAGGGTTTCCCTGAGGGGAAAAAAAATCCCTGAGGTTAGGGATTTCATTAAGAGCGTTGCAAGAAACCTCTTAACTGTCACCCTTACCTAAGTGTTTATACTAAGCGTTTCACAGTAGTTTCTGACAACATACGGCAAAGATTGTCGCGTTTGCTATAGTTACTACCTCCAACAGTAAACAGGACATAACGAACCACAAAGCCAGACCTTTGCTGAAATCACACTTGTATTAATATATTTTTGCTATGGAGAGTACAAACATAACAGAAAACAAAAAAACGTAAACCAAACTAGACAGAGGACGAAAAGGCAATTATTGTTTTCGTAAGTGGTTATAATAATAATAATAATAATACTTTTCAGCCTTTAATCAACCATTCATCATCTCCAAGGGATTATTACGATCATTAAAAACACGCCTTGGTATTTCCTCCTCTTCAACACTAAATCAGCAATCATATTTTGAGTTTAAGTTGACTTAAGGGAGCTGTTTTGGTCCCTTAAATTTATTAAGGTGAAATGGTCACTAAGGACTTTGTAGCAACGCTTAAGGGAACACTTAGATAATTCAGGGGAAAAACTTAATAACAGCCTTAAGTTCCTTAAGGAAACCCTTAGGGTTTTTTTCTTGCAACCCAAGTTTCACTAAGGGTACCCTTAACCTTATATCTAAGGGATTTCTTCGCTTAAGGAGTTTCATGCAAACCGGGCACAGGCCCTTTTGGAATCCTGAAGATGTACTTTAAAGCCCATGTTGCAGGTTAACCACCACTGTCGATTAATGGGTACATTATGGGTTTTTTAAATTTTTGGCATTAACGTTTTTTTTTTTTTAATGCAATTCGGCGATGACGTCACGTTGGGGAGAAGTGGAGGAAAGGTAGCCTCAGTCTAGTATTAGAACTATGACGACTGACTGGGATGAGGAAGAGGTGGCAAGAGCCAACATGTATGATGGCCCACAGCCGTATAATTTCGAACCTGCCAGACGTGAGAGGGCAAATGAAGAATTGCCAAGAACTAATGGCCGTCAAAGCCAATTAAATGCATGGTCCTAGGAGAATGAGTGGAGAGTTGGTGAAGTGTCCTGGCGAGTTGCTATCATTTAGCAACGGAGCAATGAGCACTGAAGCTAGTCTACGAGCAGCAGTGCACAATAACGACACGTGTATATATATATTTCTTTTACTGTCATTTAATAGCACCAAGTGAAAAATCATGTTTGATGATGTTAGTTCAGATAATTACCGGTAACCTTTGTCATAGTGTCGTAGTACTGGTCAACTTTGTCATCTAGAAATAGAAGGCATCATGCTAACTATATTGGCTTTTCTAAGCGTTTATCCCTTCTTCCGGTGAAAATGTTGTTGCAAATGTTGCTGTGTTTGGCAGGTGCTTGTGTGGGCGGTGCCATCCCATGGAAACTGCATTGAAAAGCTTGTGTTGTAGGGAAGTGAGTGCGTTTTGGTCGCTATTGGTTGATATCTATCTATCTGTCTGTCTATCTATCTATATATCTAGTCTGTCTATCTATCTATCTATCTATCTCTATGTATTTATCTATAATCTGCGCTATCTGAATACTCTCATCTACTACTCATCTCTCTAGTCACTCGCAATGCTCTCAAGGCGGGCTTTGGTAAATTCTCTCCCCAAGGTGACGTTATGCAATGCATTGTGGGGGAAAGGAGAATCGTTGCAAACAGCTGTAAGATAGTACCTACTTTTTCATATTATATTCCATTTTGTGATACCCAAAAACATAAAATACAATGGATAACAGTTTAAATGTTTATTACCAACAAGCAAATTGCACAAATTCATTGAAAATTTAACCCTGCAACACGGCCTTTAATGAATAGGTTTGTCTTTTAAAATGTGGTCATTATTGACTGACAAGCTCTGAAAAGGACATGTATACTATAATATAAGTATCCCCTTGAAGTCATACAATAAGTTTGAGTGAGGAACAGTCTTAATGTGTTACACATTAGTTAATGTGTTAAACACACAGTTACTGTACCAAATGTTCTGGACTGAAAAAGTAAATGATAAATTTAGTTCTGGACTGAGATGGGAAGAACCAGGTACAAGTTTCATAGGGCAGTGTTGACTTTTATTCAAATGAACCGCACTAGAGCAGTCGCACTAGAGTTAATTTTAATTGAACCAAATCTCCCAAGTGTAATGTCACCCTGAGACATTGTGCACTGATGGTTTAACCTTCCCCTGAAGTTTATATCTAGCCCGCATTCTTGTGCAGATTTCCGGAGTGGGTCGAATTTGGGTCTTTTCCTTACATCTGTTTTAAGACTTCAGGAGACTTAAAAATAGTGCTATAGAACTTTATTTTATTTCTTTTTATGTATTTTATTAAAACATGATGGGCTGCCAATGCCAAGAGCTGCGTAAAAATTCTTAAACTTTTACTTGTTCATTAGAAAATAACAATGTTAGAGTCGGTCACTTCTCCTCCTTTCTCTCATTTTTGAACATCCTTTCTGCCATTCTCCAGAACACATTCCACGCTCTTTCACATGACCACACAGAGTAATGTAGATGGATTTTTTTTTTATTTTAATTTTTTTTATTTTTATTTTGTGTATTAGTGTCAGTGGCTCATTGTGAGTGGCATGATTGTACAGGAAACTGAATGGATGAAGTGTACTTCATAATGCTACATATGTGAGGTCCTTTTGTGATCAGATGTAAATAATTATATCTATTTTGTTCACACTGCTCCAATTTTCATTTTCAACTTCAAACCAGTTCAGTGACCCTCTGTTTGCCACCAGTACAGCAGTCAAGTGTGCACTAGACCAGTGGTTCCCAAACTTTTCCATTCTACGACCCACCTAGACAAGTGTAATCTATTTCACGACCCACCAAAAAATATATATATAAAAAAAAATAAGAAAACGATTGACATTACTTTAAGCCTAATCTTAAAAGTTTGATGACAGAAATTAAGTATTTAATAAAAATAAAAAATTTTCACTACTAATATTTCAGTTTTAATTTTTGTTTACAGACGTTAAAATATGTAGTGTCCATAAAAACGTGAAGCAGGCTCACTCTAGTGAACTGTAATCTGCGCTGCTGTGTTTTGTTGCAGAAAATACATTCATGATCTTCCGTTTGTGTCGGCGAGAACGGAGCACAATCCAACACTTATTTAGAAAAGCATGAGAAGCAAAGCAGAGCTATCTAACACAGTTTTGAGATTAAAATAATTGTGAAATTGGTAAAAAATTATAATAAACAGATGTGTCTCATTTTAAATAATAATAAAAAAAATATATTTATTTTTGTGATGGTTAAATAAATGTTCAGCAATATCTTCAAAAGACTTCTGAACTTTGGCAAATTTTTCTCTAAACAGAGATGATACATCAAGGAAATATTGCAAACTTTTGTACATTTTGTTACGTGGAAATGTTTAAATCTTGTAGTGTTACAATTAATCCTGCATTTGTGCCCTGCTTATGGAATTACATTTGTTTCAATAATAATGAACGAAACTTTATAAAACTGAACGTAACTTTTTCAGAAACTATCAAAAATATGCCATTACAAAAGAAGAAAAACACTATGAAAATGAAAAAAAATTAACTCAGTCGCACAAATTTAACAGGCTCTTCAAATATGCTTCATTCTTTGTTAATGTTTTTCAAAGATTCGTTTTCGCTAATCGTGGATTCTGAATTCATTGCTACAGATTTCGCTTACGTTTCGCAGTTTTTCGTTTGGTGTTTTGACACAAACATCTCATGGGGGTGGTGTTAACAGTGATCTACTCTGATTGGATAGTGAGCTTTTGATGGACAGGTGCTCTCTGACCGGGAAGTACAGACGCCACCCAGTGGCCTCTCTCGTCCTTCACTGTCGTCGCTCCTCTTTTGTATACTTCCTATCTCCTCCGGGGTTCTCGAGACCGGTGAGTGTTGCAGGTGTCGCTCATTTCCCAATCACTCCACGGCTCTCGGCCCCGCCCCACTCGTCACATTCGTGCAGCCCTAGACTGAACTGTGTGAGTGTGTGTGTGTGTTTTTATTGAAACGCAAATTTAGCTGCAGCCAAGTGACTTTGTGTGACCCACCTTGTTCCATTCTGTGACCCACAAGTGGGTCGCGACCCACAGTTTGAAAACCCCTGCACTAGACTATTGAATCATGTGCTTTAAAAGGCATGGAATGTTCACACAGCGCTCACTGGGAAAACTAACCTTAATGTTTCCAGAGCTCTATTAGATATAGGCACATTGCCATTTTGATGTTTTTTTTTACAAATGTTCCTGCTAGCATCACTGTACATGAGAACTGAAACTTAGTTTCTTGTATCTCATTGGATTCCTTGAAACCGTCTGTGCTTTACAGCTTGTTACTACAGACCGTAAGAATGTTTTTTTTTTTTTTTTTCTTAGTCAAGTCAATTTATTTATAGAGCACAACACTAACACAACCATTGTTGATCCAAGGGGCTTGACAATAAAAGGTTACCTAGAAAGCAACAGAGATCAAAAATTAAAGGGGAAAGAGATAAAATATAAATATGTATATAAAAAACACATCAAAAGTTTCGTACATAGCATCACTCAAAAGCAAGGGTGTCATTGTAGCATATTTGTTTTTGAGTTTATTTTTAAATTAATTATTAGATTATCTAGAGCAAGATTTTTTATTTCTGTATTTTATTTTTATATCTAAAAATAAATGAGTATAGGAGTTTTTTCCCCCCTTTTCTTTTAGGTGAACTTCCCCTTTAAGCAATCTCTTGATGAAATGTAATAAAACAGACTTTTGACCTCAAGCAGCTGGACTTGCAGGGAATGTTTGATTAATGACTCTGTTCTAGTATCTGCTCTTAAATTTTGGCTCACACCCATGCTTTTTTGTAAAAGCTATAATAATTGGAGTAAGGCATGTCATACAGTTGAGGTTATGTAATATATATGAACAGAGTTTCAAAAGATTATGTCATTCATGTTAACCACGAAAAACCACTTCCCAGTTTGTCTGGTTCTGAAAGCATGTTAAACAAAACAACCTGTACCTTTGATATATGATAATAGTGTTCTGATCACAGCATCATCGGCGAGTGTGTAGGTGTGTATGAACTCATCATTTGAATGTGGTGTTCTAGGTATGGAATCAGGCCAGAGAATGTGATCATTTATGGCCAGAGCATCGGTACGGTCCCTTCAGTGGATCTGGCCTCTCGGTATGAGAGCGCTGCTGTCATCCTTCACTCCCCTCTGACCTCAGGCATGCGGGTGGCTTTTCCTGATACCAAGAAGACGTACTGCTTCGATGCATTCCCCAAGTGAGTATCTCTTTTACCTTAGACTTGCCTTCTTTTCCTGTTTTCTCATGTTTACCACAGTCACATTCTTTGCCCTAATTTTCTTAGTACCTCATACCAATATTGTTCATTTACGCATGTTTTGCTCTGAGCAGCCATATTGCAGAGAAGGCGCCTGGCTGGTTCATCTGTTTTCTGCCCCTTAGGCATTGTTGTTATTGTGTGCCCTCTAGTGACAAATCTTTTCTAACAAGTATTTCAGTGTTTATTTTATATACGCACTACAATTTAATGGTTTTTAAAATAAATGAATACTTCAACAAGATTATTCAACAGGATGCATTCAGTTGGCAAAATCAAAAGTAACAAACTTTTATATAATTAAAAAAAATTATTTTCAACATTGATATTAATAAGAATTTTCTCTTGACGGTTGTTGAAAATTTGACTGTGCCATCATAGGAATAAATTACATTTTAAAATGTATGAAAATTGCAAACAATTATTTTACTGTATTTTAGATTTTTTTTTTTTAAGCCTTGGTGAGCATAAAGGACTTCTTTCGAAAACAATTAAAGAATCTTAACAACAAACATATGAATGGTAGTGTATGCATTATTATTATTATTATTATTATTATTATTATACAATTTTGCAAACTGCTGCAAATGTATGATACAATATAGAAAGCAGATACATGCAATATCCAAATTATAATGAACCAAAACATTTTTACTAATGCGTATTGACCAGTCAGGTACAAATTTCATACAGATACTTAAGAAGGTAAAAATCTTATGAAATCATTTAGAAACACAAAGAATGTGTACTTTAGTTGCCCCCCTCCTTGTCTTCAATGGGAAAAAAGTGATCTAGCTGGAGAAAAATACTGGACATCCAAAAATGCCCTTTCATATCTGTTTTTTATTTTATTTTATTTTTTTTACTCCGTCTCATGTAGAAATTAATTTACAGATTACATTAAGTTAAACAACATTGTACTAAAGAACACTCTACTCATGTGTTTTTATATATATATTTTCTTCCCCTTCAGCATTGATAAAATCTCTAAAGTCACCTCTCCGGTGCTGGTGATCCATGGTACGGAGGATGAGGTGATTGATTTCTCTCATGGGCTGGCCCTGTACGAACGTTGCCAGCGGCCGGTGGAGCCGCTGTGGGTGGAGGGTGCGGGACACAATGACGTAGAGCTGTATGGACAGTACCTGGAGCGCTTGAAACAGTTTGTGGCTCACGAACTTGTAAACCTTTAGATGGACCTCAAGATCAGGACTCACCTTACTTGATGAACATACCCCTGGTACCCAGCAGTGTTGGGAAGGTTACTTTGGAAATGTAATAGGTTACAGATTACAAGTTACCCTGTTTAAAATGTAATAGTAGTGTAACTTTTTCAATTACTTTATTAAAGTAATGTAACTAATTACTTTTGAGTACTTTTTGATTACTTTTCTAAATTTGTGAAAATTAAAGAATAATGAATAAAAGCATATACATCAACTCAAATACAGTTATCTAATAAGCATGTGTCGTATTCTGTGTAATAAACTCCTGAAACATTGGTGTTTTTTTTAAACTGCTGTCTCTTTGTATATGATATGATGATAGTTTTCTCAAAATAAGTAAAATGCACATGAAGTGACACAGAGCAGTTCTAGAAATTATGTTTATGTGCTCGTTTACTCCTATATTGAGATGGCAGAGGTTGAAAACACTGCGAGCTTCAGTAGGCCTATGTGTAGTAAATGAAGCCATGTCTTTGCCATTAATTTACAGGAGGGGCGGACTGGGAAAAAAATTCAGACTGGAAAATTCAAACTCATACAAACAAATTCATGGACAAAACTATTTTTTGTATGGACCTGAGATAAAAAAGGTTTAAATCTTTAATTTGGGGACATGCAAAATAATTAAAAGTTCTCTCCTGAACTGCACCTTCACTTCCATTTTTCTCTTCAGTCTCTTTATTTTGCCCTGTTATCCATCTCTCTCATGACATTAATACTCAAGATTGAACAAAACTATACTTTACAATACAATACTCTACAATACTACAATATCTTTATAGAAAAATCCTAATACTGTACACGAGTCATGTTTTCCGTACAAAAATTTACCATGCTTTTTTTAGCCTATATACAATAACCTTTTTTTTTGTTTTGTTTTTTGCAAATGGATTTGTATTTATTTTTAAATAACTCAATTTGTAAAATCATTTTAAATTTTTGGTTACCACAGTTAAACAATAGTAACTATTTTCTCTGGATTTATAGAAATATATTAAAACGTTAATTTTCGTAAGGGTAGTGTTGTTGTCTGTCCGTAGCTCCCCCTAAACCTATAAAAAAAATTTGATTGTTTTTCAGCTAAATTACTACTGTAACATTACAACTGATAATAATGATGTCCTTTATATAGTATTTTGAGTGATGACTGATGAGCAACGTGCTGCTGCTTGATTAATTGAATAAAAAAGAAAAGAAAAAAAAAAGCATCTTTACAGATGAAACTGACCTGAAACCCTGAACAGTATAGTTCTGCTTCTCTGCTCCAGTTGTGCGCTTTCAAAGTCCACTCTCTCTCTCTCTCTCTCGCATTGATTACTCTGAGTCTGATCCAAACCGTTTGGCGGAGGCGCGGAGAGCGCGCGAGTCATGACTAACACTTCCTGATTTATTAGAGATTTAATTATCAAACGGCGGATTCGCAAATGATCGCTTTAGTACATTCGGCAGGCAATTATACAATAATGATATTAAAATAGCGGGCAAAATCGGCTGCCAGGCCACCGGGAATTGTCCCGGTTCTCCCGGTGTCCAGTCCGCGCCTGATTTCCACAGACACGCAGAACGTGCAGGAGTCATATATTGCATTTTTGGGGCTTAATATTCACAGACACTAGTCCATGTCATGTTTTGATTCAAGTGTACTGACCTACTTTTGATTTAGTCATCCAAAATGTGGCATATTCCGTCCGCGTTAGGCATTCCGTTTTTATGACTGGATTCTACGAACCAGACTGTATTTCCGCATCCCGGAAATTATTAGGGCGGTATGTCTCAGAATAGTCAGTGCAATTTGGGAAAGAAATCAGTTAAATCTGTATGTGGATGTGTGTAAATATTCAATTGTAATCCCCTTTGTAATCGTTAAAAATTTCATAAGTAACTGTAATTTAATTACTCATTTTTTCTTAGTAACTGTAACTAATTACAGTTACATTAATTTTGTAATTAAATTACGTAACGCCGTTACATGTAACTAGTTACTCCCCAACACTGGTACCCAGCAGGCGACTGTGAACTTGACAGCGGTTTTCTTTTCTTTTTTTTTTTTTAATTATTATTATTCTAATAAAGTTGCACTTCTCCATGCTATAGAGAAAATAGGAGATGTGTCTTTACTGCCTTTCTTAGGGGTGTGTTTGTGTAACTGTACTTCTACAGACTCGGATGTTTTGGTGACCCCACTCTGTATCTTGATGCTATGTCCTAAAGAATCAACCCATTCCACTGGAGTCCAGTTTTTGTTTTGCTGTATGCATGTGATCATATACACAATGGAGTACTGTACAAATGCAACATTCTGGCACAAATAATTGCCATACAGGTGATGCCAAATAATATATTAAACTTTGATATATTACTTTGTATGTACATGTTTCTAAAACATGCCTGCTTAAGCACAATGTGTGCAATCTGTATGAGATTTTGGTATGTTTATTTTTATTCATGTCCTCACACTTGTCTGTTTTTCTCTTAAGTGTATTCTTTAAAACAATGCTGGACAATATGACAGGAATATCTGTTTTGACTTTCAAATGTACCAATAAATAGACTTTTCAAAATAAAGAAACACTATAATTGTGGCTTACAATAGCCCAAAGTAAACACACACCTTCTCAAATAGAGTAATGGTGATATTGGTAACAGTCCATTTGTTATCTGTTTGTTGCAGTTTTTGAATGGAAATCCATCAGACCTCTTGGCTATACATATACTGAACTTAACTCTCGTTTCTGGAGTCATTGCTTTGCCATTTAGTCAAAAATAATTTATACCATCTTGTCTCTCAGATGAAATGTACATAACTTTTTTTGTTGTCTTGGGCCATGATAAGGCTGTTTCTTTGGACTGCTGCTTAATTTAAGCAGCAACATTTAGTTTCTCTTTAGAGATCCACTGGACACAGTGATAAGAGTTAATGTGATTGAATGTCTGTATATGGAGAATGAATGATGCTCTAACGTAGATGATAGTACTTCTCAAATGTGAAAGAGAACTGTCACCCTGTTCCACACTTTGTAAATAACCTTCATTTGAATGTTTTTTTTTTTCTCTACTATGAAACTGGTGATAATTTTGTTTTTACCCTTGTAAATTGATTTATTATTATATTATGTATGGCACAGAATAGATTTTAACTGGTCAGACTGAAGCACAAACTGATGTGTCTCAGTTTTTCCAGACATATTGTTTTTCTGTTTTTGTAAGCACCCATTGTAAAAGAAAATTGCTATAAAGTATGTAATTATGATCTTTAATAGTTCTAATACAAAATTGGAAATAAACATATTATTATATGCAGTTGTAATTTAAAGCGACCTCTTGTGGTCATAAATCAGCAACATTTTCTTTCAGAATTATGTTTTTAATCAAAACACCCCAAGTTTACAGTCCTATTTGTTTAGGAATCATGGTGGTTTGTGTTGGGATCACGGTATAGTCTTTAATTTTAATTTAAATGATGGGAATTTGATAAGGATCTTAGTAAATCTCAGTCTTTTTTCTCATCTTTCAGGGAGGCATGCATTTGCATGAATTGCTTTTAACACTGATCCTTACCTTTCAAATGTATTCTCTTTTCAAGACCATTTTAGCTGTGCAGAGGTCAGCGGCACCTCCTGGGTTCAGTGACCATTAAAGCCTGGGGCTTTGAACATGAAGTCAGGAACACGTGATCCATTTTTTTAAGGGGGGGGGGGGGGGGGGGGTAATGTTTAAAGACAAGGCACTTAAATGGATTGAAAAGATGAGAACCGAAAACAAGACAATAAAGATGTGTTTCAATATAGAGACTTTTTTATAAAATGTCACCAAAACATTTAAGGTTATTGATGTTGTTAAATGGTTATGGATGTTATAGTGAGAATTAGGCTACATATTTTCATCATGTATTTTAAACCGTTCCCTGCTTCCTGCAACTGTCAATTCATGAACCAGTACAGAATCTAACCATGTTAGATTTATTTTTATTTTATTTATTTTTTAACTCCCTCTACAGCCTGCATGTTATACACACACCCGAGGATCTCTGTTGGACATCACTGATGCTCACCCATAACTTTTGTATGAGACAAGTAGTTGTCTTCCTCAAGGGGTCGCATGGGGGCTCAGAAAAGCGAGTCCATCATTCAGTCGCATTTTACATCTCAAAGACGAGTTTAATCGTATTGGAGACATTTGTACAATAAAAAGTGTAATGTATTAAATTCAAAGATTCATGCCTGCCATTCAGATGAAAATCTGCCACATCAAGCTCTACTAACTAATAAAAAAATAATTTGGTCAGTAACCACAAACGACTGTTATTGGTCAATTCTTTTCGTCTGACTCATTCCCCCGATTCGATTCCTTAGAAAAGCCAGCTCACTTCAAAGAATTGAACGGTTCCGTGATTCCTTACGTCAGAACGTAATGACGTAATAACGTGGTTATCACTTGTTATCACTTGCTCTAAAACAGCCAAAAAACATAGGCAGGCATATTTTGCCGTTTATTATTTGAACCACAAAAATCTTAACAAAAAATTGCACTTTATAGTTTCAAAAGCAGTTTAATTGAAAATCCTGATCCTATCTCCTGAACGGAAAGCCCCGCCCATCCAAGAGCCCCTTGTCGCCATGCTAATGGCTCTTTCAAACAAGTTTATTCTGCTCTCTCATCCTCAAAACACGCCCTAATTTCACTTCCTCCGCGAGCCGCGCCTGAC